>NC_091940.1:1517500-1817500 GCF_041260155.1 Ptychodera flava | reverse complement strand
ATTGGTTGTAATGCACTTGAACCTACCGCCGTTGTAAATCTTTTTTACTTTCTCGAATTCGAAAGTGCAATGATTTCACAGACATAAAACCTGCGTGGCTCGCGAGTCAGCTTATGACCTCGAAATAATCTGATCACCACATTATGTTAATCACAGTGTACAATGAATAATATGAAGGATTTTATGAGTTGGCGGGTGTTTTGTGGCACCCGTGTGTACTCATGTTGTACAGTCTATTTGAAAATGACCTCTACTCAACAATGATTTTAAAGACTAACATTTTTCTGACCTCGCATTCAACTTCAAGTTTTGAAAAAGCACATTATCGGAACCACACTATTATTGGTGTGTATTGTTGAGATTACGGCCCTGCCTATTGAATAATGGTATAGTCAGGTCACTGTGGGGTCAATATTCCTGTTTGTCATAGCGGAACTTGCAGAAGCCATACAAGATATCGATGCTCGATACTTCTATATTCAATTCCTTCGTTCGCGCTCCTGAACAACAAAAAAACATCACTCAAAACCAACTCATCACATTCCAAACTTACCTAGCTACACTCAGTTCGGTAGATAAGTTCCAGGCATCAGTCGTAGTATAAATGCTGACGTCGATTTGTCGACGTCAATGAAGTCGGCGTCGACGTAATAATGTATTTTTACAAATATATTTATTTATTTGGCGTTAATTAGAGGAAAATCACATCAGAGGGTGGATGATGTATGTATTACAATATCCCGGGTAGGCTAAACTGGCCGTTTTGTTTATCGCTATTAGTGCCTACTCCCACCGTACCGCCCATCGTCTAACTTGCACGCGATGTTTGCACACGAAAGAACGCCCAATGCCAGTCACTCACTCACTCGGTTTTCTTGCTACCCAAGTTGAAATATATGCAATTATGAATGTCATTTGTGCAAATTCACTAATGCATGCAATACCAATTACGATGAACCCGCAATTTATTGTTGTTGAGATTTTGTCAACAGTGTTATAAATATAGTGCTGCAAAGTCAGTTGTAGGGCCTACCCACGTGAAAGACGTTTTGAACTCGTTCCCGTACTTGCTATATTCAAGCTGAAATCAGTCAAGTCATTACGTGTTTATTTCGCATATTTGCTATATTTTAGCACCCGTACTCAGAACCCCTCTATGACATTCTGTTTGGCATGTTTCTACGTTCATTTCGAATCCTATTTTGTCTTTTTTTTTCAACGCTCAGTTCGATGCTGTTTTTGTTTTTCCACGCTCAGCTTGACGCTCACTTTGTCGATTTTGGGACCTGCATTACGTCACTCGTACTTTGAAAGTACGGCATATTACGTCACTCGTACTTCGCTCGTACGAGCTCGTAGGTCTGCTCGTAGTTCGTCCGTTTTGAGACGATTAGATAAATGAATAATGACTTTCCCGCGTCTGCAGATCATGTGGGACGTTTTCACTTTTATGATGGCGTTGTAAAGTTTTCACTGTTCAGACTTTCAGTATTGCCATAAATTAGGGTCATAAAGAATTTATGAACCTTTAGGTATATGGTGACTTCTAAATGAAATGGTTTTTTTTCACAATTTCTTTTAATACGCATGTAAACAAAGAGAGTGAATTATTACAATGACATTGCTATTAATATTACGGCAAATATGCTGTTGACTTGTCTGTAAGTATAGATTAAGTAATAAGCATTATAATATCAACATCTTATCTTGGAACAGTATGTTCTATTTGCAAAATATAAATTGTTACATATGTAGCACAGTTTACTTGCACTGGGGCACACACGTACTATTGGTATTTGCACTGCAGTGCAAATACCAAAAACATTGTGTTATTATGATGATGTTATGTTGATGAGCATTAGTAATCTGGACTTTTTTTGTTTGTAAATAAACAAGACAAAAATAGTTGTCTGCAAGCTATACTGCTTTCCATGAGAAAGAACTTTTTGGATTGGAAGATTTCACAGACGATAGCTAAGGCAAAGCTTACCATGTAATGAGTCAGGCTTGAGCGAGAATTGTCCAACAAGCACACCAGCATTTGATCCATAAATATGTGAATAACTCTACCCTATAGCTACCAGAACTGGAGATGTGGTGCAATAAACCAGTTAGTACCGGTATTCAATGATACGGTATCTTTGAATATCATCATTTATTAATACCCCCGGATGAAGTCCAGGGGGACTTATGGTTTGGGTTCTCGCCGTCCGTCCATCCACGCAGATATCTCAGACATGTCTGAGTCAATGCCTTTCAAACTTGGTACAAGGATAATACACAATTGCATACATATGCATGTCCATTGTTTTGGGTGTGGCAGGCATAATTATTGCTAATTTGCATAATTAGTGATTTTTGAAAAAGAGCTCTGTTTCTTAAGAGACTGCACCAAGTTTGATGACACATATTGGTCACACACAGCTCTAATAGTACATAAAGACATTTGTCAGTATTGTGTCAATTAATTGCTTATTTGCATAAATTATGAATTTTCATAATGCCACTAATATTTTGATAAATACTGACTCAAATTTAATGAAACTTTACAGATGTATACGTACCAGAGCTGTAACTTTGTGCGAAGGCATTTGGTAGGATCATGTCAATTAATACCTAATTTGCATGTTGATGAATTTTTGTAATTAGGGTGCTATGTCAAGAAATACCCACTCAAATTTGATGAAACATGGTACAGATGCTGACATACCAGAATTGTAACAGTATGCAAAGACAGTTAGCAGGATCATGTCATTTAATTTCTAATTTGCATATTTTATGATTTTTTGTAATTAAGGAAATATGTCGAGAAATGGACAGCAAATTTGATGAAACTTGGTATAGATGTTGATCTCAAAGTGTTGTAATAGCAAACAAAGACATTCAGCAGTATCTTGTTAATGAATTGCTAATTTGCATATTAATGAACTTTCCTAACTAGTGTGCTATGTCCAGAAATATTGCACCAACTTTGATGAAACTCGGTGCAGATGTTGATCTCAAAGTGTTGTAGTAGCATGGAAAGACATTAATCATATCACATCAATTAATTGTGTATATGCATATTAATGAATTTTCCTAATTAGGCTGATACGTCAAGAAATACTTCAGATTTGTTGAAACTTGGTATAGATGTTGAGCTTATCTTGCTTTAATTGTGTATACTATAAGGACATTTATCAGTATCGTGTTAATTGATTTTTCATTTGCATATTTAATTATTTTTCCTTATTACTTTTATACGTCCAGAAATCCTGCATCAAATTTTATGAAACATGGTACAGATATTGATCTTCCAGTAGGGTAAAACTGAATGGTGACATCCTGTTATAAATTATTTACTGACTTATTTAATGACCTATTGTGATTAGAATAGCAGCCCAGATTGGTGGAATAGGGAAACAATGTTTGTAATGAGAGATCTATATTCTGAATGACTGCACTAAATCTGATGACACTTGCTACAGATGTTGATCTTACAAAGATTTACCAGTCAAGAAAGGTGTTTTAATTTTAGAAGTATCAATAGCTATTTATAGGAAATCTCTTCTGTACTGAACATGAGGACATTTTTATTCACATCTGGCATTTTGACTTTTTTATCGTCAAGAGCCATTACTCACACATGCCTAGACCAGTTTCTTGCATATGATTTTGATTTGAATTTTGACATTTAAAAAGCCAGGGCATGGCATACCTAATTCTGTCAAACTTGGTAAAAGGACGTAACCCTATGCCACTACTTGTTCACAATCCAATCCAATAAGGGCATCAGTCACAGACAGGGCTTTGGTACCCGCATTCCTTGTTTCATGCGCATCACATTGACTTCAATTTTTAGTCACTTCCAGTGACAAATTCCCAATTACAAGGGGGACTATGTCATTGTCAATGACTTGTTGTGTTTTGCTTTGTAACATATGTAATAATAACAGAACCCCATGGCAAGATGATGAATGCATACCACACTTGGTGTATTTGCATGAGTGCTTGCAGTGCATTCTGTGGTGCGGCCATCCCTACCTGAGCCTCTAGTGAGTGCGGGGACGGCTGCAGAATACACAGCAGACTCTCAGACTATGAGCATGGTGGGATTGCATTTTCTTGCAATGCGATTCTGTCATATTCCACAAAAATAAATTGAAGACATTATAGATTCTTTGCTATGTCTGTATTATTTATATTTGTGTTTGATTGACAGGGTCACAGTGATTGGGTATGTGGAGTTGACATTAGTGAAGATACCAGATGGATCTTGTCTGGATCTCGAGATAAAACTATTCGATTATGGAACATTGAAAACAGTGATAACATCCCAGTAGTCATGGAAAATAAGAAGACAATGGGTTTAAAAATCGTCAAGGTGAGAACACCAAACGTCTAATGATCCTTTTATATCTGACATTCTCTAAATCTTTTCTATGACTGAGCATTTGCTAAATACCAGTATATAGCTTCATAATAATACCAGTGCTACAATATTGATATAATATAATAGTACATTTATACAATATAGTAGTACATTGATATAATATAATAGTACATTGATATAATATAATAGTACATTGATATAATATAATAGTACATTGATATAATATAATAGTACATTGATATAATATAGTAGTACATTGATTTAATATTATAGTAATAACCTCTTCCACAGCCAGGTATAAGATTTATTTGAGTATAGGATTGAGTAGAGTTTGGCTAGCAGCTGGTATTGTATTTCATACAGTTTACCCAAATCTCTGTTTATCATCATAGGTTTGAGTAGAGTTTGGCTAGCAGCTGGTAATATATTTCATACAGTTTACCCAAATCGCTGCATATCAGTCTGAAGCAAGGGTATTTGCTTATGGTGGAGCTGCACGTTGCCAACACATTTTTTTTTCAAAGGAATATTTCTCATCTAAGATGACAAGGAAAGCCCCTCATACTAGAAGCAAAGAGTCTGAAGTTTAGTATAGTAGCAATAGTTTACTAGAAGAATGGAGGGGATGTATATTTGCGGTCAAAAAATCCTCAAATTTGGTATTAATGATAAAATTGATTTCAATCAAAAACTTGATACTATTTTCTGAAATCTAATATTTCACTTGAAACAAGAGTATTATGTAGAAATTAAAGCTGCAAGCAGCATTGGCAGGGCCCAAGCAGTTTCCAAGGTTGAAAGTACTTGCACTTATGATATTATGTGCAAATTTTGAGCTTCCATGTGTCTCATGTGTAGAGAAATCTTTGGACTAGTTGTTAACACATGTGAAAATTACCTTTAAAAGCTCACGCATCTGAATTCCTGTATGCTTGATAGAGAGAGGCGAACTAGCATTTTAATTAAAATTGATCTATACCACCATACATGTAGCTCACTCTAGAAATTTACCATGTGTGCTATGGATTGACAAATCCTTCCATAATTGTTAAAAGTGAAAATTACCTGTCAAAAAAATCATTTTTAGCTCATATTTGGTATTTATATAAATACCATAAAGAGCTTATATGGTGAGTCAGTGGCGTCTGTATGTATGTATGTGGGTATGTATGTGTGGATGTACATGTATGTCCGTCACATGCAAAAGCTCCCATACTGCCTAAGCTACCATCTCAGTATTTGGTGTAGAGGGTATTTGGTGTACAGGTAGATGCAGGGGTTGAGATGTGACATTGTTCAAATGAACACGTCAGTGTCAAAAATGTGCAAATGAGGTAAGAAAAAGGGAAATTCTGCAAATGTTCGGGAGTTGTGGCATGCCAATGACTGAAACAGGATACTCCACTGACCTTGAGTCATTTCCTATCATTGTTTATGCACTGTTACATATTAACAGACCTGCTCAAACTAAGGGACCGACCATTAGATCTTGGGAGGGGGTGGTCACAATGAAATTGTGAACATTTTTAGCTCCCATATATGCATATGTATATATGCAAATGGAAAGTATTCTTATAAGGTGGCAAAATGGCGTCTGTGTGTATGTATGTATGTATGTCTGTTAGTCCGTCCACATCAAAAACTCCTAAACCGCAATGGCTGCTGTCTTAGTATTTGGTGTCGGTGCCAAAAATATGCAAATGAGGGGAAAAAAGGAATAATCCTTTAAATGGCCAAAACTCAGTAAGCATTGGTCAGATTGGGTTGAAACTTGGTATGCAGATTCCTTCAGGTATTCTAAATTATGTGTGCACAAATTGGGGTGAAATTTGCATGTTTGTATTTTTAGGGTATTTTTTCTGTTTTTAGTCAAAAATTCTTATTCTCTGAAATCGCTCGTGTGATCACTTTGAAAGTTGGTATTCATGTTCCTCAAGATGACCTCAGTCAAGTTTGTACATATTGTATTGATATTATCATAGTTGTAATTTTGGGGCAATTTTCCAAATTTTTGGTCAAAAACTTTTTTATCCAAAAACTGCTGCTCTGATAGCTTTGATATTTGGTATACAGGTTTCTAAGATTCATCTTGATGTATTGGAGATAGGTTGAAACTGGCATTTTTTTTTTATTTTGGGGCAATTTTTGCCTTTTTTGGTCAAAAATTTTTTTCTCCTGAAACTACTGATCTGGTAGCTTTGATATTTGGTGTACAGGTTCCTAGGGTTTATGTTAATAAGATATATATCGAAATTAGGATGAAATCTGCAATTTTGTATTGGGGGGGCAATTTTTCTCATTTTTGGTCAAACAATTTGTTTCTCAAAATTTACCAATCTGATTGCTTTGATAATTTAGTAAACAGGTTCCTAAGGTTTATGTTAATATGATCTATTAAAATTAGGTTGAAATCTAGAACTTTGAATTTTGGAGGCAATTTTTGCCATTTTTGGTCAAAAATTTGTTTCTCAAACACCACTTCTCTGATAGCTTTGATGTTTAATAGACATGTTCTCACAAATGATGTTAATGTCGAGGCTGCAGGCCGAGACATTTTATCGTAGGGTTGGACTTTATATACCAGAAGAGCCCGAGTACGAGGGTTTTATCCGACTTAAAAACTATCGCCCCTAACTGATATATTTTCGTTTTCAATGTGTTTACGTCAACCGTCCCCTTTGTCAATGTAACATGTTTAGGATATGAATTAAAACTTTTATTTATGAAATAGCCTTCCAATGTAATGGAACATCCTATAAATGCCCTAGGGCACATTATATAAATGCCCTAGGGCACAGCAGATTTTGTGTTGCAGCTGGTTTACGCTGTGTTACCAAATTTGAATATTAAAACGTACCAGATGTCTACAGAATATGACATGTTCACTTTTGATTGGACAGTACTTAAATACGGCGCTGTCATTCGTTTCTGGAATTTGGTGACGAAGGCTTTATGAGTAAATAAAACACCCTGAATTGAGCACTCTGATTGGTCAATCAACAGTAGATAGTTTTTAAGTGCCAGTTTGTGTGTGTCAGTCTGTCTGTATGTATGTCCATGTTTCAGACAATTGTTGGTTTGCTTTGATAACTATATGGGAGCAAACAGTGACATTGGCACTATTTTTTAGAATTGTAAATTTCTAAAACAAAATTTTCCAAATGAGAAAAGCTGTGCTAATTTTTTTTTCAGAGGAAATTTTCAGATTCATAATTTTTTCAGTTCGACGCTGTCTGAGGATACAATGTACATCCATATCACTAGCGCAAATAAGATTGCGTGCTGTAATTACAACATACATATGGCCAAGTGATTTATATTGCTGATAGATTTTGCGAAATGTTGCAGATCATCTTTTGACAAGCTGAGAAGCTGTTTGCAAAAAATGTGGTGAAATTTCAATATTTGTGTTTT
The DNA here is from genome assembly GCF_041260155.1 of Ptychodera flava. Classification (NCBI taxonomy): domain Eukaryota; kingdom Metazoa; phylum Hemichordata; class Enteropneusta; family Ptychoderidae; genus Ptychodera; species Ptychodera flava. The sequence goes on along the minus strand of NC_091940.1, from coordinate 1,809,714 downwards.
TAGGACAATTTTTGCCCTTTATTGATCAAAACATCTATTTCTCTGTAGCAGCATGTCCAACTTTTGTCATTCTTGTTTTTCTGGTTTAAATATTTCTTGTTGTTTTTCTGGTTGTACTGTGCAGAAATCATTGTCATAAAATCAGCATAGAATTTTCCTGCACTGAACAGATAGAAACAACATTTATTGTCGATCTTTGGTACCCATACTGGTATGTACCAATTCTGATCAAATGTGAGCGACACCGTATAATTGCGGTATTTTTCTCATTTCCCATTTAAATGATTTGGAAAAGTATGTTTCACATACAAACGGGAAATAGCATTACAGTAAATTTCCCACTGATTGTGTGGTCACTTGTCAGCCATATAGACTGATCTGATGAAAAGTATAAGTCATTGCATCAGTTTATGAAACAACATGAAATTGTTTTGTCCACAGGTATGTACACTACCTGCACAATGTGACTCTGATGTCTTGTAATTGCTTACAGGAAATTATACTACAATATTTCAACGTAGTGTTAATAATTATATATGATCAAATATCTTGAGAGTTCACATTGATGCCTTTAAATTTATGCAGAACTGGGAAAGGCAGACGACAACTAACGTCCTTAGTACAAATCCAACAGTGGGAATCAATATATACATGAACTTACGAAATGCAAAGTCATGCTACCACACATGCTCCAGCATGTGAAATGATCATACAGTGTACAACCAATCATGAGGTACTAGGAGCTGCTGTATAACTTGCTTGAAAATTCAAAATGTTGAGTTTCTCAATTGGAGAAGACTGAAACTGAACGAAACACTTCTTTATCATGCAACTTACGACTGCTTGACAAGCTAAAAGGTGAATCCAACCAACATTTTAATCTTGGGTTAACTTTATAATCAAAATTGAATATTTGCAAAAAAAGTTGATTTTGATCAAAATATGCTGTGCTAGGTGCAGCACCCCTTAAGGGTGATCAAGTCACTTGCTACGTTATCATAGCTGCAAACAATAGAACGCACACTCTACGACGCGTGTGTCCACTGTACGGGACCGTGCTCACTGTAAAAATTACACTGTGGTTTTGATAGGAACCTATCTTCATACAACTTATTGTCAGAGCTTTTAGCATGAAAGCAGAAGTTGCTGGTGATGATTAAATGCATTATGTTATCTTCGAGTAGTAAGTTTTAAATGTTTGAAATGTTGATATATTTACAACATATTTAAAAATCCAAACAAAATAATTTAAAAAGGACACATTTCACTTCAAATTGTGGTTTTTTCCCATTTCACATATTGGGAGGGGTGATGTTATGCGATGTGGCATTGTAAATGGGCTAGTGACCCCACATTTTTATTTGCTGCATATAATGTGCAATATCTGAACAATAATTTATGTAAAAATAAACAAAACTGTTGGTTTGAATATCTAATTAATTCTACAAAGTATGGATTAGGCGTGATCCTTACATTTAAATTTGCAACAGCTTTAACAGTCGTTTTAGAAGGCCTGAGAAGTGATAATTTTAAATTCTTATGCACATTTTCAGCGGAAAATAGCTAAAACTTTCATTTATTATTCAATGTGGTTCACATGTAAATAAAACAAGTGCAGCATTTCAAGAAAGGAACTGAAAGTAAATATATTGGGTTTTGCAACGCTTACGGGAGATTCATAATGTCTGTCATTCGAATGGGATAAAGTGGGTGTATTAATTTGGTGACATATTGATTTTTGTGTCGTAATATCATCCTCACATACCGTATTCCTCCGATTCTAAAACCCCCTTTTCAGAACCAAAGGTGACGGAAAACATGTGGGGGGGTTGTATAAACGGATGTCACCGCGAAATCGAACGTCGTAGTTAATTTATGCTAATTGTGCTATGTTATGCAAATTTTATGCCAATGTTTTTTTATTCCCATGAGCGCTGCAGACAACTCATACTTTATGATATCGACTCATGGCCATGCTGCGTCGATACTGACAGTCGAATCTGTACGGTATAAATTAATGGAGATCGACAAGTTCTGAAATTTAGCGTATTTGCCATACCCTCTTTTGCTAAAAAATACGATAGCAATAAATCTTCGTATTTTGTGTATAGTTAATCACCACGATACTTCGTTGCAACAAAGCAAGTACGCTCCAGCAGTAGCTAGCTCCCCATAGCAATGCATAGCATGGCCGCAAAGGTCAGACAAGGAGTAAAGGGAAAGTCCCTAAAGTTCCGCTGGCTGTGATTGGTCAATTCACGCAATAGGTCAAAGGTGTCAGTGCATGAGGTCAGGGTAAAATTCTGTTCAGCACATGCAATGATACATGGTGTCCGTCCGATGTTTTCTATTTACAATTTTCAATTAGCGTACTCCTTAAAATAAACGATCAATTACATGTTGTGAGTTTTATTATTTTGCTTCTACGGTAGTTACAAAAAGTCTAACCGTATCTCAAAATGAAATGTGATCTCATGAAAAGGCAGGCGGTAGGCTGGAACTGATAAAGTGTTGAAGCATCGGCCGGCTGGCCGAGACGAAAGATTGCTACGCCAATATGCTTACAATTTGATGTATTGAATTTTTGGCAATAAAACTTTGAAGTTTTTTTTTTATTTGTATCGATGAACGAAATGTCTCTTGATGTGGAATTCAATCATCTATGATCATCTGTTCGGAATGGTACGAACATGCACATAAACTGTAAGTGTATAGGGCCGTTTATGAAGTTGGGTATTTTCCCTAGCAAGACTTCAAAAGCATGCGTAATCTTTAAAATCTGTTACACTATCGCCTACTCATTGCCGGGACTAGTTCAGGAAAAGGACACACACAAGCAAGAAATGCCGTTCAAACAATAAATACATTTATAACATGAGAAAAAAATGTACAAAATTGATAAAACATAAAGAAAGAAATTCAAAGTATTTTCAGTTCATGCGCGGAAGAAACTTCGGATGTCGCGTTTGGTGATACAATTGCCCTCTTCATCAAAGTCAAACCCATCGAAGTCTATATCGTCATCTTCCCCCTTGTCATCAAACACGAGTCCCAGGGTTTCATTTGATAAGTCGTCATCGAGTACCGGAATCTCCTCGGAAATCATGTTGTCTTCAGTTCCGTCAAGCGCATTTGCGATACCAGTGGAAAGGAACGGTTTTTTTTCACCACGTGAAATGAGGGAATCGTACTTGATCGACACGTTCAAAAACCCGACTATCGTAATATTCATGTTATGATAGCCGAATGGCATCGAAATATTTGATTCATACTTGATCAAGATGTTCAAAAATCTGCTTATTTTGACGGTAGCAAAATGACAGTGACGAAAAGACAGCATTATACTAGATCGAGACGCTCAAAAATTCAACTCTTTTAATGTTCATTTACCTTGCGAAATCCAAGTGGAATTGTATCGCCAGGAACGATAGAACCGTTCCCGATTGACATGTTCCAACACCAAACAATAGTGTGCTTGTTTTGAGGTTTGATATTTCACTTTGGCACTTGTTTGTGACTTTGATTAGCGACGTAGGTGTCGCGGATATCCTTGTCTCATTACATGACAATGGCTCTATTGTTTCAATCAGAATTTGGGTGTACCCCCCCCCCCCCCTGAGGGGCGTTATAAACGAATTAACGACCAATTACAAATCGATAAAATAATCCTGGGGGGCGTTATAAACGGGCAGGGTTTTAGAATCGGAGGAATACGGTATAAGTCTTACTGTTAGAGAAAAATAACGAAAATTGTTGGTAAAAAATTTAGTGGCTCGATCACCCTTAAATGATAAGTAATGGCATGTATGCTTCTCTATCATATGATTTGCATGTGAAAAATGGGTCAATAATTAGATTCTGTTCCCATTTTAATTCACAAGAATGGGTTAGTATGGTGTATTATCATAACACTACTCAAAATGTGTTTTACAAAAATTCCTTTATGCTTAGTTATTAAAAATGCTTTGACTGTAGAAATTAAATTATTTTTCTTGAAATTGAAAACATTTTTTTCATATCTATCCCAACAGTGTAGCCTATGTGGAAAGCCATTTTCTATTTCACAACTAGAAGATCCAAGTGAATTGAAGATTTGTGTATTCTGCAGGCTTGATAAAGGGCGCCCTCTAAGTACCATAACTGCAATAACTGATGATGAAGCAGAGATATGAGTGCCTTACAGTTTATGAGATAAACAAGATTTGAAAGAATATTCATCCACAACATGTATCCTGGGCTGTGAAAAGCACACCACGAGCTATTCTAAACTGATGTAGTTTAGGTGTAATAAAAGGCAGCTCAATTCTTATTTATTTCACCCTGTTTTAAGTTTTGGTAAATTTATCTCACAGATGCTGCTACATTTCAGGCAATGTACAGTGGCTCAGAAGGTCATATCTAATTGGTAGATTATCATTATTTACAGCAACTTAAGGAGTCTGTTTTGAAATAATAAGAACAAAGAGTTTCAGTAAACCAATTAGCTGAAAGCTTTTGAGACGCTGGACATAAGCCCCCATTTTTCCTTTCCAGTAATCTTGGTGACTTGGAGTGCAACACATACACATTTGAATGCCCAGTATAGTGTACTTGCTATACAAATATATCCTATGCATTTGTCATTCTGTTAACATCCAGAACACGATACAACAATATTGAAAAAAAATTATCATGAGTTTATGTTTCTATGGCTTCAATGTGACTGTGTGTAAATTATCAATAAGCCATAGAGTCAGGGCCACTTCAACAGAATTATGGTCAAGAGCTGAACTGTGTAACATACTATGAGATAGTTACACAGACAACTTATACACACATATTGTGAAAAAACACAAATACCAACGACTTCAAACCCAATACCGTCCATTTTTGAGTACATGAACTCATTATTCCGGCCTACTAAATTACAAAACTTCCCAGATATCACTCAACTGATATCATGAAAAGTTCAAACAGAATATGTTTCCACTTGTGATAGTACTTGTCACTAATCACATTACAAATGTATTTACATTTTATCTTAATTATCTGTGACATTGTATAAAAGATACAAAATATTGACTTCTTTGTAAATTTGTGAAATCCTTCTGCTGTTATTGAACACCAGATGTTTTTATTTCTTTCAGTGTTGTAAACTTTTATACTTATTACATATTTTACGTATTTTATATAGTATCATCTTTGACGAATGAAATTACTGAAGACATTGTCAGCAACACTTGCTGTACTGCCTGCAAATACATGTAACATTGCAGACACATATCACTAAAATGTTTTGTGAATCGTAAAATAAAGTTGAATAAATTCTTCTGTTGAACAGAGTTTTGTTTTTTTGTAATCCTGTTTGGCAAAGATCAAAATAGCGATAATACTATGGTTTGGTCACTGCTTTGTGGTGACATACTGTAGGTGACCAAGTGAAAGGATCAACCTTAGAACAGTTTTGTCATCCATACAACTTAGGTCAACAAAAACTTAAACTGGGCCTTTATGGATTTATGATATGCTGTAGGCACTTGTGTCAGATTTAAGAAGCTAAAAGAACAAAATTCATTTATTTTAGTTAGGGGTCATTTTAGTAACACTTCCCGTTTAGCACGCAGAATACGGGGTGCAATGTTGTCAAATGATTCTCTGTCAAAATGTCATGAAACATACAAAATGTCACAAAACATACAAAAAGAAACAGTCAAAAGATAATTGGAAAAAGTAACTATTACAACCTGTGAACCATTCATTTACCATCTGAATAGAGTAAAAGATGCACAGGCACAAATATAGTCAGACAGGAAAAATACAGGAAGACCAGATAACATTCTACAACTCTGACATTTTCTTTGTAGTAAAGTGTTTTTGATTATCATCAGATTGCATCCATCATGTCATTAACTTTGCAAGAGGTGAGCAGGCCACAATTGAGTATTATCCAGTACTTATACCGGGTATATGGAAACTGGTTTGTAGTCTGGGTATGACATTCTGACTTCAAATGCACTTTTTAACTTTGTTCAGAGGGAGGAGAAGACCACACAGAACGCATATTGTAATATACCATAAAGTAATAATATTACAGGAGTTGAAAAATATGATGGAAAATAGAAATTTTAAGACTTAAACAATATGGGTCCAAACATCTTACAGTGGAATTTGATCGAGTGTCCGGTTTGCCTTGCACAGCTCGACAAGTCTACATGTTGCTTATCATTAAAAAAGTAAACATTTGCAACAAATTGAGTCTTTGGTGTTAGATAAAATAGACTAGAAGAAAAGTGTCGATTTTACACATGCAAGTGCAATTCTCAACCAGCACTGTACATTTTTTGCCGTTAGATAACACATCCAGTGTTTCTAAAATAGTTCGCGGTATTTTGGCACGTAATTTCCTGGATGGCATCATGCACGGCAACGGTTAAGTTAGCATGGAGGAGACGGCAACATCTCTCTGCCTTCAAAATTTTCTTCACCTTGCCGAAGTAACGCCGAGAGTCAGTCACGTTGATGTTGAGGACTTTCTTTGAGATATAGATACAACACTCGAAAAATATGTCTGCTCAGTGTGTTTAATTTCGTCGGAGTTGCATTTCCCAAATCAAAGTAAATACCCGAAAGACAACTTTGATGATGTGTAGTGCAGTGTCAAGCTTGTTGTGAGTGGCATGCTGAAACGACTGTCGTGATTGTAGACCAGACAATAGCTCTGGGAACCGCAATGTAATCTAACACCAAAGACTCAATTTGTTGCAAATGTTTACTTTTCTAATATGCAACATGTAGACTCGTCGAGATCTGCAAGGCAAACCAGACACTCCATCGAATTCCACTGTATCTAGCCAATGATACAAATTTAGTGGGATGTAGCTGAGTTTTGATTCCCGACTTCTTTGCTGGGCATGAGGCTAAGGTACTAGGTACAATATCAGATTGTGAGTTTGAATAAAACCAGAATTCAGTTGGCCTAATGGCACAAACAACCCTGTATATGAAGCTAATATTTGTAGCATTTCAATGTGCATTTGTACACAATGGACTTATTTACATTGCCACCGCATGATTTCTTTGATGAACAGTGTACTGAGTCTCCTGAACACTGTATGTCTTTAATTATTCTGGAATACAAACATTACTGAACTATTGCAAAATTAATGCAAACTTTAAATAAATGGGGTGTCCTCAGGCCCTTGATCTGGTTGTTGGAACAGTTCTACATGAAGCAATAGCATTGATCGCGATTTTGAGTTTAATGTTACTATAAATTCGGACAAATTTTGTGGTTGTATGTGTGGCTGTTGTTGCAGCTTGTAGTCTCAGTCATCAATTCATACGAATAAGTGTGACGCTAAATAGCCATTCTAACACTCGCAGGTTTTATTTTCGTCGTTTATGCAGAAAATTTAGACAAATATTTATTTATGCATATTAATGAGAGAGAACAGTGAATATTAATGAGAGAGAACAGTGACGTCATTTGCGATCAGCGCTATTGTCTCCCATACAGACTTTGTGAATGGTCCTCTACAAAATAAGACCAACCCTACAGGGCATAAATATCTTACAGGACCATAGGCAGATCCTACAGGCTAAACAAAGCACTGTACTGCATGAGTCCCAGACATTGTAGCCAAAGTCAACTTTTGTCGCCTATATAAAATTTACCCCAGTCAAATTTTTTCAGATTTTTTTCCGAAATTGTGATGAAAACCTGTAGGCAATGAAATGTGATGTCTGTTTGGTCCAAAATAATAAAAAAAATTACAGAAAAATTCACAAAAATTAAAATGTTGCACTAAAATTTTGGTGGGAATAATTACAGCACTCAAAGGGTTAATGAGATGCCCTATGTACATACCTCCTATTGTAACACACCACATGCTCATTCTGTATTGCAATTTGCCATATACTCTCACCTTTATGGATAAATCGCCGAGGAAACTTCTAACAATAAATTGTTGCAGTGCATGTGCATTAAGGCACATAAATAAGCATAAAACAACAGGTGCCTGCTTGGTCTTTGTTAGGGCTACAAATATGTAGCACCTGCATTCCTCCATCCATTCAATATCATCATAGAAAGGAGTACAAGGTTGTTCATCATTGTCGGCTGTCTTTGATATTCTGTACTGACCAAGAGCAAATTCAAGGGTGCTATAGACCACAAACAGATGTCACATTATTTGTAACATAAAAATTATGTCTACCTCCATCAGTTTAATGTTTAATTATTACAGATTGTAAGTTCAGCCCGGGAAGTTCAATCTTGCTATGAAATCAAATATATATTGACATAGATTTGACTGTTAGAGCCATTATGGGCCAATATTGATTGCTAATAAAAACTTGCCACCACCTGGAGCTCCTGTAACTTTCTTGAACCGCATATAGTAAACTCCAAATTTTAATTTTTCAAAACTTTGGACGAAACCACAATTATACAGTGACGGTTCTCTATAAAACAGTAAAAAACAATTCATTTACAATATGGTTGAGAGGCAGAATCTTGCAAATTTTTATATAAAGGAAATTCAAAGTGACAATTTTCTTTAACTGGAGGGTGGGTAATGTTCTTGGATGTATCTTTTCAGAGCACATCAAAAAGTGTATTACAACACCTTGCCCCAAATTACCAAACCAAAGTAACATCGTCCATGGCATATTCTGAATTCAGTGATACTCCCAAATTCTAAACCAACTGCTGAGTTAGTGTAGGAGAGTCTTGCAATGTAAGTAGTAACAGTATGACCTATGACCCCCAATCATGACCCTATCTACAACTGCTACTGTAATGATGCATGTAGGAGGGCAATGCTGATAAAATACAGGTAAGGTTTCTTCAATCAGTCGAGAAGTCTCCACCATATACAATTTCAACCACAGTCCCTTTACCCACGTAGAGGGACTGTGATTCAATGTGCATCATCCACTGTTACTCAGTTTATTTCAGTCCATAAGCCATAGGCTGTGTTTCAAAATGTGGTTGATCACAATTAATGAGACAACATTTAACTAGACTGCTACAAAGATTTCACACAAAACACAGTAAAGTCAGGTTTTTTAAAACATGGTTTTTATTCACCAAGAGAAGGAAGTTTTCAAAGAATTCACATGGACTGGCAATGGCCACTCTTTCTTGATTATTTTCTGAAAAAAGACTGAACTATTTCCATTATGTAAATGAAGTTGATATGTGATCATAAATTCAAAATTTTGATAGCTTCAGTGGATAAAAAATTAATAAATGACTATCAACAATATTTGAATTGAATCTTCGTCAAAAACATCTAATAACCAACCAGCTACAGAAAAAAGCAAATGGATAACAGCAAAGGAAGCAGGGAAGGTGTTCAAATTAAAATTTGAATGACTGCTGTTAATTACAGAATGGGAAGCGGGAAATCTAACAACACTGAAATAACATGAAATAATGCTATTATGTTTTAAGATTCCAGGACAAGTATTGAGCTATTCTATACAATGAATTCTCTGCTAAAAGACTGAGATTGTAACCCCATTAAAGTATATATTTTCCTATGGGATGTAGCTGAGCAGTTTTGATTCCTGACTTCTTTGCTGGGCATGTAGGTACTAGGTACAATATCAGATTGTGAGTTGAATCCAATCAAGCAATGGGTTAGAAACAGAATTCAGTTGATCATAGAAGGATCACGTGACAGTCAATTTGAATAAACTCTCAAAAGTCAGTTTTTATTTTCCCTGGTATAAATGCATGCCGCAGCATTTCTTCTTGAAATTTGCATGACATAAAGCTATTGTAGAAATTTTGCAAAGTGTGTTAGATAAAAGACATATGAGACATGCTTTAAACTTTAGAATGTTGTCGACAATTGGTGAAAATTTTGACCTGAAACACTTAAGTGTTTTTACAGGGGAAGGTACCAAATGTGTTTAGAGGTTATTCAAATTGACTGTCAGATGATTCTTATGTAATCACAGACTAATTAATATAAATATTAGCATTTTCCAATATCTAGGCTTTCAGAAATGTATAGGTGAATGGGATTAAGAGCTCAGTATTTTGAAGAGAATTCACCATGTAGAAAGTCATTAATACCAACTGACCTAACCAGTAATCAACAGAATTCATCTTCAGAGTCTATCGATTCATGCAAAAAGTAACAATTTCATTCAAAATTTTCTCATCTGTTGATTCTACAACAAATACTTTTGTTTTGTCCTGAAATCTGAGCTTACAGTGTTTTATTCTACATTCTGGATAACAGTGATCTTGGCATGTAATCATTTCAGCCAGATGTTTTTTAGAATCAAACAGATAGCAAAACTAATTCATCATGCTGTGGTCAGTAATATTGTAACAGTAATGAATAATAATCTTTACGGCCCTGATACGGGTTTTGCGGACCGAGGTTGTACGGCGGAAGGGCCCGAGCGTGCGAGGGCCCGTACGCCGTACGACCGAGGTCCGCAAAACCCGTATCTGGGCCGTAAAGGTTTTATCATATACCTTATTGAACGGTTGTGATATGTTTCAGTATTTATCAATAAAATTTTGTCAAAGTTATGGGCGTAAATTGGAAAAAAAACATGAGCCACGGAACTTTGCGGATTTATATGTACGATGTTGTCATTTGTTCTGTTGTGAACGCGTCGCGAGCTTGTTCTATGCGAACACCACTGTCACTACAGAATGAGCACAGATGAGTAGTTGATCCTGCTCGTTAAAATGCACTTTCTCAGCAAAACATTGAGAGGAGACTATCAAGCACTTGTTTTAAACCAATTTGATCGGAATAAGATTCGAACTGTCTACAATTTGCTTCAAAACTACGAGCGAAGCGCATAGAAAGGGGTTCGAATCTCGCGCTGACGTGTTTTCGAATGGAATGTACTTGGATAGCAACGCGCGTGGCAACGACAACGAAATAGTTCGAAAATGCGCGCACACTACCTTATTTGGGCAAAGTGTGCCTGGGCGTGATACGGCTACTTATTACACACCTGTAAGAGCGCCTTTTCCCCATAGGTTTACATGGGTACGTGAATCTAGGTAATGAATAACAAGTTTTACAAAATTTTATAAATGACGATTACAGTGTTCTCAACTTTGAATTACTAACATAGTGTACTGTTTGAATAGTAAAAAAGGACGGCTTAATTTCTCAAATTAGTTTTACAAGTTTTTGAAAAAACAGGCAAGGACGGATTATGTAGGCTCTTACACTTTCATTTTGCTGTGTAATTGTAAATTTACATCTCAATAAAGTGTTTTTCAAGAATTCAAAAAAACAAACCAGCCTACAATAGTCAATTGATCTTTAATATCAAACACTCTCTTTGAAAAGCAAAGTTGTCCATTTCCCTGATTCTTAATGAGCTATGCCAGATACAATTTCTAAAGAGCCAACATAAGACAACCATTCAGTAACTAATATATAAGGTTATTTTTTCAAACTTAAAGAACTTATTTACATAACAATGATCTGTTAACACTTGAAATGAATGACTTCTTTATTTGTATCCAAATTACCGGTACAAATAGAAAGGCTGGATTTCTGATTTCCAATTTTCCCATAATATACAATGTATCTGTGCAAGAGACTTGTCATTGAAGTATATCAAAAACATTGATGTGTTAATAACTGCATTAAGAGTAACCTCATTAAAGTATACAAATGCAAATTACCTTTCTGGTAAATTTCTCATTGCTATTACCAGGTCAGCTAACCATCAAAACATTGATGCTATATTACACTAGATTTTTTTATGGTTGAACACTATTCTCAAAAACACCGTTGTGTAAATTATATTTTAAATAAACGTATGTTTTTTCTCAAAAGTAGATTTTGCCTCGATGAGAAATTCTTTATCACTTTACATCAGTAACAGTTCTAATCTGTTCAATCTGGAAGTTAAAATAGGAAGAAACCTACTTGGCCATATCGACTCAAATCTTTGACTTTCAAGTAAGGACCCTGTCAAAGGCATCAAGACATCTAATCAAACAATGCAGGGCATGTCTTGAATATACTAAGACTTAAAAAGTGATTTATATTGACAAATAATGTGTGAGGGAAACACAGAAATATGTGCTGAACAAATGAAATTTTCTGCTGCCATTCAACATACATATATAGGCCAATATTGCATGTATTTTTCACAGCAAATCAACATTTCACTTACATTTAGGCAACATGGTTAATAAAAGCTACACTCACTGAACAAGCTAGCTGTGCTATTAAGACTGCATGTTATCATCAATGGAATGTTTTTGTGAAAATAAGATGAATACACTGCAGTTGAAATCTAGCCATAAGTCATTTTCTTAGATGTTAGTAACTGATAAAAGATGTAAAAACTTTGTTTTCAAATTCAGAAAAAGTTATAAGAAAAATACTAGAAAGTCATATGGATTTATACAGTATGTGCTCTTGAAAAATGATATAACTTAATATCAATACAGTTGAAGAATGCCGTAGAGCACATGCTCTTAAAAGGGTAATTTTAAAATGTACAAAATAATGATAGCTTTAACCAAAACTGTTACTGTAACAATAGGTAGGACTTCATTATGCATGTTTATTGCAGATAAGGTGTGTTGTAGGAAGTTGCAGTAGATGAACACTGAACTACATCCACCAGCAAAACACTGATGACAATGATAGGATGTGAAATGAACTCTGATGTTACTTACTACCATTCTCATTACAGCTATTTACATTGATACACCATATCGTAGTTCTATATTTTACTGTTTAGTTCTAACAGATGCTGTGCAATATTAATCAACTTTTGATTATACTTATGTTTCTCTTTACATCTCTCATCCCATCACATTAAAATTAGAAGAACAGATCAAAATAGCTTGCTCTGGCAGACAAGAAAACAGCTATAACAGAAAATGACACTGACATATTGCACTCATCTTTCCTTTGTATGTTAGTTCACTGTAATACACCAACCCTGAATGTTTAAACATAACAAAAAACTCTTCATTGCTAACTTTAATGGCAGATTTAGTTTCAACAATATAGGTTGGACTGCAGCATCAGACCGAGTTCATTAAAATATGACAGTCACCGTGGTGTTATCTACTCTTTGTTACAAGAATACCACAAGCTAGATATTTGCATGGGCTAACAGTTTTAATGTAAATAAACACAGCTACCAGATAGGTGCTAAAATGAGAAAATATATCGGAAGCTCAGCTTTATCAAACCTAGTAACTTAGGTTTGACATAAGGTTTGGCATGAAATGTGAAGCAACACTCTTTCCACACATCAGCACTTTCTATTTAATACGGAACAACAACAATTATCAAGATTTTAAAGAAACAAGACCTTTTGACTTGAAATTTGATTCACTGAATATACAGCAATATTGGTAAAAAGAGATCAATAGAGATCTTAGCCTTGCATTCGACATATTATTGCAATTATAAAAATATTGTGATTCATAAGTAAAATGAACCACCAAAAATCAGACTGTAAAAATCTGAATATTTGCATCTATTTGAATTAAATTTGTGTTCTAAATATCTCTATTTCGATGTGTATTGAGCAGTATGTTAGGAGTAGGGATTAAACTGTAATATTGCATTGTGGAAGATTAAATCTCAGTGTAAGAATAATTATTTTCAGAAACTGAACAGCTGATTTTTTTCTGTTGTTGTTGTGGCCGAGTATTGACAAGGCGATGACACAATAGAGTAAACAAACATCTGTCAGCAAATCACTGATCACTGTCTATGAATTCAGCCAATCAGTGATCACTGTCTATGAATTCAGCAAATCAGTGAGCACTGTTTGTGAATTCAGCCAATCAGTGATCACTGTCTATGAATTCAGCAAATCAGTGAGCACTGTTTGTGAATTCAGCCAATCAGTGATCACTGTCTATGAATTCAGCAAATCAGTGAGCACTGTTTGTGAATTCAGCCAATCACTGATCACTGTCTATAAATTCAGCCAATCAGTGATCACTGTCTATGAATTCAGCAAATCAGTGAGCACTGTTTGTGAATTCAGCCAATCACTGATCACTGTCTATAAATTCAGCCAATCAGTGATCACTGTCTATGAATTCAGCCAATTCAACCAATCAGTGATCACTGTCTATGAATTCAGCCAATCAGTGATCACTGTCTATGAATTGGCAATGATTACTAGATGATGGTTCTTCATTTGATCATCAAACAAGCTTTTGGATACATGAAATAAATCCGGGTTTATATTTATACAATCACTTTGCCATTTGAAACTATTTCTAATGATCCTGCAACAAATTGAAACTGACTAAAATTGATGTGTGTCCCTAACATAGGATTTATTTAACAACTCATCTCTAAATGGACTGTCCAAATTCATTTCAAATTAAAATATCTGAGAATTCTACTTCATGTGATTCTAATTCTTACAACTTTTTGCATCTCTGACACCACTGCTACACCAAAAGGGTCACACATGATGGCTGAGATTTCTAATAATGATTTTTTCCTAAAAAAGATAGTATATAGGTTATTAAACAATATAGCACACTTGTCAAGTAGTAATTCCACAACAAAAGGATAAGTAAATATGTGTGTAGATTATTCATATGTACATTATATCACAAGGTGTTAAAAATTTAAAAAAATTAACAAAAGTGTGGAATATCAGCTTAATAACTGATTAGCTAATTTACATAACAATACATGCTTTGCTTTGGTTTTCAGCCGGTTGCTTGTCACCTTTTTGTGTTTTGCTGTGCCCTCTTTTCTTCACAGTGTCACCATTTTTACTTCCTTTTTGCAGAACCTATGCAAAAGTAAAATGACATAAAGAATATAAAAGTGAAAAAGCTGAGCATGGTACTTTTTTAAAATAATGAACAAAGCAGTTCCATGTCTCTGAATATAATGTTGTGTCCACACAGAAATGCATTTCTTAAAATCAGTTTTGCATCATTTTGTGCATGGTATGAAAAAATACATAATAAATTCTGCAACATTTTCCGGTAAGATTATCAGTTGAGTTTTACTCATCCAGTATATTGGTACTTTAATTGTGATGTCTTAAAATTTGATCAAAATTATTTATTGTATTGATAATATTTTCAACACTTTTGAAAGATCTTGTCCGATGCTAAATAATCAATAGTCAATAAACTGATGTAACAATAATAAAACTAACTAAACTGTATGGAATGATGTGTGCATAGTCTGTGATGAATGTACTACTTTGATACATGCAAATACAGAGAGTGGGTTACTGAACATGCATTGTGAACATACATTGGGATGAAATCCATAAATACACAACACAAGATGATCATGAATTGAAGGAACAAAGTTGAAGTACATGCAACAAAATAGACACATTACAATATTGATGTTTATGAAAACACACAATACAGTTAAAAACACTTATTAGATTTAACACATGCTAATTACAAACATGAAAAGGCTTCAGTCATCAATATAATGCATTTACTAATGAAAATCAGATTACTAGTATGACGTTGCATGCAGTAAACAGAGACATTGTCTTACACAGTCTACTAGCAATGTTAAAACCTTATCATTAATAAGTAACAGTTGTTCAGATCAGACTTTATTGATTGGTATAACAATTGATTTTATTACCAACATTTCAAGACCAATGTTTTCCTATCCCGATAAGAAAGAGGACATTGTTGCCATACCATAAACTAACAGTGATTCACCAATTGATGAAAAGAATCAAATAAAATGAACATCTCTAAACAACAGCATGGACTTTCTGATGGCTTATTCAATGATTTGCTAGATTTACCTCAAAACAAATTCAACAATGCATAAAATATACTGGTACTTGCATTACCAATGTTTTCTGATAAATCTTTCTGATCATTAGAAGCACTCAAAATTCAAAGTTTCTAACCAGACAACAGAATTTTGATGAGTTGGCTGATCAACAACGCAGCTTCAAAGTCTATATTCAGTTTGCTAATTCATCTATTATTCACTGATTCAGTTTATAGTACAACCCTGTATACATAATTTGATGACTGTAGCCCTTTCATCACAGTGTTTATTCTTGGTGCACGTTTACTGCATGCATTCAAATGTGTGACAAAATAAATTCATTAACTGTTGTGTATTGTTTATATGACATATGATAAACATTTGACATATGACATTTCCATGCAATGCTGTTGCTGATGTGAAATCTGATGCACAACTAGAAACCTTACAATCATACAATCTTTATATCAATTACTGGCAGTCTAATTTTGGTAGTTCTGCTCATTCTTGTAAAGTTCAGTGACTAGTTGAGAATATATAAATTCTTCAATATTCAATATTTATTCTTCAATAAATTCTTTTTTTAAGTTGTGCATTCTTGTACCATTACTTCTAAAATAAAATGTATCTCAACAGATGCAACATAACAATATTATATCTTTCATGATCCTGTGCATATATTACTACCAGTACCAAGTTACAATAGGTCATTATGGTGATGTATTGCCATTACAAGCATGGGGTAACAGGCTAGATTTGTAAATTAAACATATTACGCAAATGCATGGTGATATAAATAAGCATGGGATCTATCACTGAAATTAAACGTGATATTACTGAATATGAAAATATCTTATTGATTGCCACCTGCATAACAACCATTTAATGTCAATGAAGTTGGCCTATCGAAATAAAAAAACAACATAGAAGATATGAACATCATGAATCACAAAATCCACAGGTTATACATGGTTGTACATGGTTATACATGGTTATACATGGTCACAGAGTACACAGTGATTTATTACAACAATACAATATCTTCAGCTGTAACACTGATATTTGACAGGAAAATACATTATTCTCTATCAGGACCATTTGACATTGTGGCACTTTACCACCAGATAAACATCTAAATTAAACAATTTTGCTGTTAAACAACATATAAAATTTTACTTTCATGTGTGGTCACTAGGATTTGTTTTGCCACCAAATATGACATGTATCGAAAATTTTCTAAGAAATGTAGGGGATATTGAGAGCAACGATCAGATTCTACAATATTTCCAAAACATGGCGATGGAAAATGTTTCAGAGTTTTGAGGCAAACAGGGTTAAGCTGGGTATAAATACTATTTGGTTGTTTGTGTAATCTTGGATGTTTAATACCAATGTTTAGCAACTACTTTTATGTCACGAGGGAAACTCCACCTGGTTAATAATGACTAATAAAATAAATTTGTTTAAAAAGTGAAATTGCACCGATACTGATATATAAGGCAGAGTGTCAATGTGAAGGGTATAAATTTACAGCTACCAGAAATATACATTGACAACTTGAAGTAAAATATTTTACTTTGGATAAAACTCTTGAGATGTTAATGAGACCATCAGATTGAGGATTAAACAGACAATAAAGGATGATATGAACCAATGAATGAAACATTAAATGATGTTTTGTAAACAAATGATACCATATGAATTACAATGAGGGCAGGAATTACCATGGTAACCAATGAAGAAATGCAAAATCATTAATTCACAGGATAGTACAGGTGGTGGATTTTTGCCCTGTAGATTTCTTTTGCAAATCTTGCATCTAAAACAAAAATATAGACAATTTATACATGGCGTTAGTTAAAATGACTTCATTTAGTACAATCTAATACCAATGTCATCACATGAAATATGTTAGAAGGAAAAACATTTAAGAATTGGTAATGTTTGACACAACACACAACAACTTTATAATACACAAATGCCCTAGAACTTGCAGAATTTATTTCCACTTGTGTCTAGATCATCATCCAAACTATAGTAACCTACCTATCTAATAATGCCTCACTGTAGAATGGTTGATCTAAACCTAATGTGCTTTGCTGTTTTTAGTTTTCGCCACCGTAAATGTTTTACTCTACTTTTAATGTTTTTTATGCATTATTATTTATGTATTGTCGTAATTAGATTTTTTTAGTGACTTAAAAACAAAAGTACAAATGTACAGACATAGTGCAACCATTGTTCTTGCCATTTCCAATTGTACAACTGGTACACAAAAAACTGCTAACAAGCCTACTACTAGTACGGTTACTTTCACACAATTCAGGCACAAGGCATTACATTTGAAGGCCTGACTATTTCTCTGAGCATAAATGTTAGATCAATGAACAGTGTACTGAATTCTTATGTTTTGCCATCATAATTTCCAAAATGGAAAAATTCTATCAGCTGCTTTGAAAACCCAAAATAAAAAAATGCAGCATCACAATATCAACAAATCTGCCTAAGGTCACCATATGAACCTGTATACCAGTGCTACTTGACCAGCAGTTTAGAAGGTTATCACAATGGCACAGCTTGCCAAAGATAAATTTGATAGTCTCTGTGTCACGGACAGCAGGATTCAAAAGTGACCACTTTGTATTCAAAGTATGATTCTGATGAACACAGTCATGTAAAGCTATGTACGACATCTGATAAACCAAATTACACGACTCCAATAGCCACAATAACTTGCTAACTGATGTAAATCTGGGAATAATCAATTCAGAGCCAGTAACTGCACTGCCAATCACCTGATATATATCCTAATATTACTGTCATCTTTAAATACATACAATAACAGTACTGTTATCAGAAAACTTTGAATACTAATTTCTTAGGCATTATCCGTTAGTTAATACATGCAGATGTCCGTCATTCACTGCTAGCTCACAAGAATTACCCATTTATAAATGACTTTAGGCCTACAAGGGTTAAAGAATTCTCTTTAATATTTGACATCAAGAACTCATGCTAACTGCTTTCTAGAACTATTACCACTATTGAATGAAACTACTGTCCATCACTGACTGAAACCCCTTTCCATCATTGAATGAAACCCCTTTCAATCATTGAGTGAAACCAGTATCCATCATTGAATGAAACCACTGTCCATCATTTGAATATTGAAGACTGAATCACTTGTTGTTCAGTCCAATAATTGCACATTGTAATAGTGGTTGAATGAAACACATCAATCATCTGCAAACACTGCTATCACATGTCTGTCAACTCATTTCTTTGGTAAGATGTTGAAGTGCCTAGGAAATGGGAAAGGAGGGGGATGTGTTTATGTGGATAGGGTGTGTCATGTGCTCAATAACATATCTTTTGATAAAATGAGTGGACTAGCCTTACATTTCTAAGCTGATTTCTCTTTATTAAGGCTATCAATTGTTGTCATGAGATTAAATACCATCATTGGATAAACTCCTAGTGATGTGGACTATTTTAATTTCTTGGATCAATCAAATGATAATCATTGTGGATTAATTACTCTGAGTTTCAGTTGTGTCTAATCGAAAGGTTACCCTTTCTGTGACACCCATGCAGACATTTAGCCAGCACACAGTGTAATCACACAAGGAGAGGGGCTTGTGAAAAACTCAAAAAACTGCACACATTTTGTGGTGGCTGATATGATGGGCACTGCATCATGGGTAAAGGTTTCTGGCAATTAATTGATGTATGTAAGGCTTACTTCCTCTGTCTGCTCAAGCTGCCCATTGAAATTAAAACTTACAATACTGATGACATCATCCTAAAGAATTAAAAAGACAGATAACAACCAATAACAAAGAAAGTAGTTAATAGAAAAGAAACACACACTGTGCACTCTGTGTCTGTGTATGACCTGTATGACTTGTGATTTAGTTCATATCTATGACCTGTATGACTTGTGATTTAGTTCATATCTATGACCTGTATGACTTGTGAGTTAGTTCATATCTATGACCTGTATGACTTGTGAGTTAGTTCATATCTAGTTGTTTAACACAGAGAAGTCTCATTTCATTTCATTCTTTGTTTTGTGGTTATAAGTTTCCAATTACACTCAAACATGTTGCTTTTCAATATCAAATATGCAATGGCAATATAAATTGACTTAAAACAACATAAAATCTCACTTTGACATGGAACTGTGAACAGCTTAACCCTCTCAAAACCAAAGTTTCACACTCCAAATTTTCTTCCGTGGACAGGTAGATGGAAGGGTTAAGCTGCTCATTCTGGAACTTTACACAGTTTATACTTTATTTGAATGGTAATGTGAATTTATATCTACTTTTAAAATCAATTTCATAAAGTACTGTAATTTATTATCAGTGGACACAAAACATGGAATGAAATTAAAATGATTTTGGAAGGAGGAAAAGATGGTTAATATCTAATGGCCTATGCACATGTTAACTCTTACATTGCCATCAGGGTTCAATCTTTCTTTGGCATTTTGATGACCTCGCAACATCTGAAGAAAGAATGGATGCATGATTAAATAATGAGATACTACAAAAGAAGGGCGACATGAAAAGAAACTCAGCAGACTTAGACAAAAGTATTACAATGAATGGTTTCTGTCACATGAAGTTGACAACTGTTAATGATAAAATAAAAACCAGTAACAGAACAAGAAAATAAGAACTGTTGAGAAAAGTGTCATGAATCTAGGCAAAATCACGAATACAAGTAATCTTGGCCAGAGAAGTGTTTTCATTATTTCACAATCAATCCGAAGGAGAGAGTAGATTAGTTGGTTAAAATGACACATTTTTTGATGACAAAGATTGATTATGAAGTAGATATGTAGATGTACATAGGAAGTCCAAATATGTCACTGACAGGTAAATATCAGCTGTCATACTTGTAATAAAGCTATCAATGTTGCAAACATTAGCAACACAAGTAAAAGTTTGGAACTTTCCTCAGCTGAAACCATTGAAAGGGTCAATGAAATACATTGTTTGAAAACTGTAGTCAATTCTGCAAACATATTCCTGAATGTTATGCCTTGCATGAATAATGAAGTCGTATGAAATATTAGCATCCAGTCTGTAAAACAATACTACCACCTTATTAATTTAAAGACTGGTCAAGTCCTCAAGTTTTGATAGCATTATTTTTTAGGACTCAAATTTATCCTCCTTTATATAAAGTTTCTCGATAAATTATGTGAAATATGATTTGTCAAAAAGATTTCAAAATAACTAGGAGTGGGGTACAGACATGTAAACAACTGGGTGTGGGGTAAAGACATGTAGCAACTAGGTCTGTGGTACTGACATGTAACAGGTAGGTCTGAGGTACATGTAACAGCTAGCTAGGTCTGGGGTACAGACATGTAACAGCTAGGTCTAGGGTACAAACATGTGACAACTAGGTCTGTGGTACAGACATGTAACAACTACACTGGGGTACAGACATGTAACAGCTAGGTCTGGGGTACAAACATGTAACAACTTGGTCTAGGGTTACAGACATGTAACGGCTAGGTCTGAGGTACAGACCTGTGACAACTGGTTCTGGGGTACAGACATGTAACAGCTAGGTCTAAGGTACAGACATGTAACAACTAGTTCTGGGGTACAGACATGTAACGGCTAGGTCTGTGGTACAGACATGTAACAACTAGAGAATGTAACAGCAAGGTCTGTGGTACAGACATGTAACAGCTAGGTCTGAGGTACAGACATGTAACAGCTAGGTCTGAGGTACAGACATGTAACAGCTAGGTCTGTGGTACAGACATGTAACAGCTAGGTCTGGGGTACAGACATGTAACAGCTAGGTCTGTGGTACAGACATGTAACAGCTAGGTCTGTGGTACAGACATGTTACA
Organism: Ptychodera flava; assembly: GCF_041260155.1. Taxonomy (NCBI): domain Eukaryota; kingdom Metazoa; phylum Hemichordata; class Enteropneusta; family Ptychoderidae; genus Ptychodera; species Ptychodera flava. The sequence continues at coordinate 1,788,102 of NC_091940.1, read as the reverse complement.
ACTAGAGACACGTAACAGCTAGGTCTGGGGTATAGACATGTGCAACAGTGTAGAATATTTCAGTTTATCCACGCTGTGATGAAGAGATTGGATCAAGGTATAGACGAGGACATTCACTATTATAAGCATCTTGCAAATATGGATGTATTCGCTGGCTGACAGTAGATTTAAAGTACAAATTACAATTCAGCAGGAAGGAAATTCAGAGTAGATAGATGAGAATGATATTCTGCACAAGTTGTACTGATAAGTAGATTCTGTATTCATGACATTTCTCACAACAATGTCCCACACAGTTTGCTTGAAGACCTACTAGTGAGTAATTTTCCTTTATAGCTGTTCCCATCCAAGATTGATTCTTGATTTCAATGTTATGACACTTGTGTATTACCATAATTGATAAATGTTGGTAAATCTCGTGAAAAAATGTTTCTCAGAAAAAACAGATCCAAGCTGTTGTTCTTCAGATTTGTTCTGAATCAGTATGTGCTAAGACAAACCAGTTATGGCAGTGAGGTCATTGTTGGAGATTGTAACCTTTAGTTTCTAAAATATCACGATTATAATTATCTGAGATACAGTAAGAGAATTGAGATTCAAAATGCAAGGTTTGCTCAATTAACACTGATACTTCAGAAAACAAGGCTTGATTGCTTTGCAAACATAAGACAATGAGATAGCTTGTATGTTATCCTCAGAAAATACCTGAGTTATTAGTAAATATTCTAAAATGAATATTGAATGTAATCTATACAGGATAATAATTCCTTGTGGAGAAAATCTGGTATTCTTGTTGATCCTGAAATAATAGATTGTGTTCTGAGGATGAAAGGAGGGTTAATCAATATCAAAAAATTATCAATCACATCTGAAAAGTATTTTTTGTTTATCGTCTTAAAAATAACATGAGATATCAACAATAAAATTATACAATACCTGATTAAGAAGATGAACTCTCGTTTTAAGTTTTGTTCCTGTACTGTATGCAACTGCAGAGACTGCACGGAAAAATGGTTCAAATTGTTGTTGTTCAGATGGCTTGGATTCCCACTCTCTACAGATCTCCTACATAAACAATATGACAGTAGCAATAACATGTAAGCCTTTTTCCCCACAGGCAAACTATAAACATAGGGCCAATGTCCCTGAAGCTACTATAGACATGGATACAAAATTAAGTATTTCCTAAATGTTTGAGTTATCTCACTAAAGTCATCCTAGGGACCTGTAAACCAAATATTAAAGCTGTCTGACCTGCAGTTTTGAAAAAACAAGCGACCTAAGAGTCCACAGTCTAAGCTCTGCTGCGTTATGTAGAGAATAACTTTTTGTGACACATCTGTTGATGACGAAGGTAGATATCTTTGATAGCACATTTTAGGAAAGCCTGACCAAAAATGGCAAAATTAGCAGCAAAAATATGAAATTGAAGATTGCATCATAATTTCAAAATATCAAATTAAGATAAACCCTAGGAACCTGTATACCAATATCAAAGCACAATTTTGACCAAAAATGGCAAAAATTGACCCAAAAATACAAAAATTGAAGATTTCATCAAATTTCAATATATCACATTGAGACAACTCCTAGGAACCTATATACCAAATATCAAAGCTATCAGACAAGTAGTTTTTGAGAAAGAAATTTTTTGACAAAAAATGGCAAAGATTGTGCCATAAATACAAAAATTGCAGATTTCATCATTATTTCAATATATCATATTAAGTTCATCTGTAGGAACCTGTATACCAAATATCAAAGCTATTAGACGAGTACTTTTTGAGAAATAATTTTTTTGACCATAAACGGCAAAAATTGCCCCAAAAATACGAAATTGTAGATTTCATAACCATTTGTACAAATCTATGTTGGTTCATCCCTAGGGACCTATATACCAAATATCAAAGCTGTAAGACAAGCACTTTTGATGAAATAATTTTTTGACCAAAAATGACAAAAAATTCCTTAAAAATACAAATTTGCATATTCCATCACAATTTGTACAAATCTATGTTGGTTCATCCCTAGAGACCTGTATACCAAATATCAAAGCTGTCAGTGGTTATGAAGAAGATTTTTTACCAAAAACGCCTTTTTTGTGCTAATTTGCATATTTTCAACAATATCAAAAAATAAAAAAAGACAGTTTCTCAAAATCATATTTTGCATCTACACAACAAATATCAAATCTGTAAGTACTGCAGTACTCACAGCTAGCAACAGCCTGAGACAGCATTGTATGAACACCTGTGAGTAACAAGACTGAGTATCTAACAAACTGTTATCAAAAACCTATCCACTAAAAACAATGAACTGCCACTTTCACTTTCAATTGAAATTACATTTCCAATCCTTCTCTGCATAGAAGTGCATGCCAATGGGCTTAGCAATAATGTGAATTAAGACCAAACAGATATAATGGGCTTAGCAATAATGTGATATTAAGACCAAACAGATGTAATTACCTGCATTCTTCTTTCTTTTTTCTCCAGTCTTTCATATTTCCTCTGAAGTAAAACAAATTCAGCTTTAAGTTGAGTTCCATCACCACTGCTATCAAGACCAAATGATGTTGACCTCCGCGGTCCAAGTCCAGGTCTCTGTGTTTTTGATTCCATCTCACGAAGTTCCTTTGCAAAAATGAAGACAGTTACTGTAGTTGTTTTATTGAAAATAATCGTGACTACATAGGAAAGCATTGGAAATGAGAGATAAATCTTTAACAAGACACAGTTCAATGTACTATTGGAGAAACTGGCAAAGTAAAATTGGCTAAGAAAATATTGAGGACAGTCAGGAATAGATGGGGAGAAGACATCCTTGCAGACAGTAAACATAAACCAAATGAACCATATGAAATCAGTATGTACTGTATGCTAATTTGACATTCCATCAATTCAAGAGTCTCTTCCATGACTCAAAACATATTTGTTCATTAAATGTATATGTTACGGGGATGGTAAGGGAAAATTTACGGCAGTGTGCAGTATCTTGGAAGCTTGTAGCTTATTGGCTGCTGGATATCATCATTGACATTGATCATTTAAAAACAGCCAATCAGCTGCATAATAGTCTTAGTTTCAGACTCTGTAAGGTGTTGTGAATAATTGCATTCTGCCAATCAGCTATTACCTTCATACCCACTACTTAAGGTAGAACGCACCTCGGGGACATATATTAAGACTCTCAAACTTTTACAATTCTCTTCTGATATACCAAATGTGGGGGTTCATTTTAAAGCTCTTGGTGAAAGAAAACTTTTCACCACCTTAGTTTTTAGAAATTCGAAATTTTTCATTTTTCTCCATAGAGTTAACACAGGGATAGCGGCCATTTTGAATTTCTGACATCGGTAAATCTTGGGTAATTTGTTTCTCTAGTACCAAAATTTGCATGGTGACCCCCTATTTTTATTCTTGATTTTGAAAGAGAATGATTGAAAGATTCTTTGAGGAAAGTTAGAGCAAAACTTTAAGTCTTTCACTTTCGAGGTGCATACTACCTTAGGGGCGACGTCAAAAGATCGATGTTTGAAAAAAACATAATTGCTTAAGTTTGGGGGTGGGGGGTTTTTGGCCAAATTAATTTCTGTGCAGTCAAAAACGATTTAACGTCTTTTTGGCAAATTTTACGATTTCAAGGCTGTTTTTGTACGCTAAAACCGATCCAGTCACCTGTATTTTTGTTACTTTATAATGGTTTTCAATTTTTATTTAATTTAATGTTTCATTGGTACGTCGTTTGAAAGAATTAGTACAGGGTATGAGTCTGCAATGTTTTTCAATTTTAGGTCAGTTAAGTTAGAAGGGGGGTGGCGGGGTCTGAGGCCAAACTTAAGAAATTAAGTTAGATTTATTATATTGAACTTTTGATGTTGCCCCTTAATAGCCTGAAACTTTCATAAAATTCTTCAGCTGATTCAGAATGTTGTGAAATTTTAAATTTTGGAAGGCACAGTGGTTGGAATATTCAGGTAAGCCTGGCTTGGTAAGTGATTTGTCTGACAGCTTTTCATATTCTGGAAATCACAAGAAGTTGTGACCAGTATTACACTAGTGTATCTCTGTTAACATCATCACAATCACTGCACGTGGACTTGATTAAAGTAAGCTGCTGATGCAGCCACTGTCAGAATTTGAGTAACTACACTGACTTATATATATCCTCTCAGGCCTTACCTTATGATAACATACCTGAATTACCCCAAGGTACTAGGGTTAAAGCTTGAAATAGCATACTGGTATATTTTTCATAAGCATGATAATTATTATACATTGTTGTGGGATTACCCTGTTGAACTTTATGTGTATATGAAAATCTTACTTTTGTTGACATCTTGACTAATTTAGAATCTGGAACAACATCTTCTTGTACACCATAAAGGAGAAATGTGATACAGCCAGAGTCAAAGTAGTCCAGATGTTCTTTAGTAACACTTGGGAATGACACAATACGTGAATGATTCCACTCTGGAGACAAACTTCCCTTCAATGTAGGTGTCTGTGTGTATTCAGCTTCATTGAAAACCCTGTACTTTACAAACAAACCTTTGGAATAACGAGCTTTGTTCACATCACAATTCCGAACAGTGACCTGTAAGACATAATGTTCATTTTTATAGAGATATTCTTTGACAACAGGACATCACAATGACACCAAGCTGTATGTCAGACCAGCTGAAATGCCTTTTCCTGCTAGACAGTATCACTTCCCCATCTGCCAAGTCAGTAAAAAGCGGTATTGAGCCAAAACCATATGTATTTTCGCTCACTTGACTTGGTCTGTTGTAGCATCTTTAGTCCATAAAAATAAGTTTACAGTATTTATATTTTCAACAGCCTTCAAATGTTCAATATTATGTTAAAATACACCACATGCAATATCTTGTGCTTCACAAATTTAACCATCTTGACCTGATGGTGAAATATGGACTTGGTATGATTTGTGTTTATCATTATACATATATGAAAAGTTCTCTAATTTCTAACTTCCCTGAACTTAAATGATATAAACAGGATGTGATGTTAGATTTTCAATGACACCCAGCTTATGGAAGCTCTGCTCTGCTAGCTACAATAATGAGAAGAGTGATCAGTAATATACTTTTGAATTAATGATAATACCCAAGGTACAAATATGTTTAAATTATCAAAGCTACAATTATCTATCTCATATATTCCTTCTTGGTTTGCCATCACTTCTTTGCACATCTTCATCAATATAAATGAATATCGAAAGCCTCTTTAAAATAGTATTACAGAAATTTAGTTGCCCGTAAGGACATGTCATCAACAAAAGATGTGACATATGTTGTAAGGCAGGTCCTTGTACCATACAATGCAATGTATTTGATCAAGTCATACGACGATTAAAAAGAAAGATGTGCTTTGACTTGGCAGAGTTTACCAGTAATGCTCCTCAGTTTACCAGATCTCTAAAATCTAAGGTCAACGTATCACAGTACTGTGATTGGAAGAATTTCCTTTAAAGTTTAAATAACTCAGATTTCAATACTTATTTTGATTCTTTGATTCGTTTTATGTGACTCCATGAATATACCTTGAAGTAGAAAGGTTTGCCAAGGAGTTCCTGTGGATCATCAACAAACATTTCTTCATCTAATGGCTTGCCTGCCTGAGTACTTGGTGTTAAAACAATGGACATCTGTCCTTCTTCAGTTCCCTGTTATGCATTAAATAAGCAGATCATTACAAAACATACAGACTTCAAATACATCTTTCTGTATCTGTTGTAATCAGACTACAGGACATCACTCATACTTCTGAAATTTGTCCACCACATAGACATGGATACCCTTCTAACATATCAGTAATTAAGCCCCAATCACCTAATAACAATGGCCAAATTGAATAGGAGAAATTTGCACGGAACTTTATTCAGCTGAGTGATCAAACAGGGAGACAAAGCATCAATAATTTGTCTCATAAAGCAGGAAGTACAGTAAAGTACATAACTGGGAAAAGGTATAGAAAAATTTGTGTTCTTGGTCTTCAATAACTCCTGTTATATGTCCATAGATGGATGACATGACTGAATCAAATAAAATTTGTTTGCATTTAGTTTGGGCTAAATTAAAACTTTCATCGGTTGTAATGCACACAATGTAAAATGCCTTGCTGTATTAACAATTGATCAGAATTGATTTGAGAAGTAACATCAAGGTCAAGGGCAAACAGTCAAATGACACTGAAGGATATTAAAGCAGTTGAGATACAATAAACAGAAAGGACTGAAGGCAGACTTGAAAGTTGAAGTTTCCGGGCACAAAACAATATCCATTCCCAAACATCCATAGGTGAACTGTGGAAAAGTCTCAATAAAGCATATGATGAGACTATAATAGCTTGATCATAGTATATTAAATACCAGTAGGCTATTCTAGACCCAGTCTGACACCAAGGATACGCTATGTAACATGGTATTTACCTTATAGTCAGTTACAGCTAGACTGTCATCAAAGTCTAGGGCATAACCTAAACTCTGTAAAAATGCATTACAACTTCCAATGAGAACATCTTCAGTTGGTTCCCAAAATGGATCCTCTTCCTTAGGAATTTTCATCACATCTTCATCACCATCTAACCATCTTTGATACATATCCTTCAAAACAAAAAGATTACCAACAAAAGATTATTACTGCTGACTTCATCTGAATTTTACTTCCATTATGCTTGTACAGTCACGTTTACAGAGTCTAACCAAAGTCAAGTTTCCTTTACCTAAAAAGCACTTAACTTCCATTCATTATCTCTTAATGGAAACCCTAAACCTAATTTTAAACTGTTCTCTTTTACACTTGTAAACCAAAAAAATAAGTATCAAGGGTCACTCACTCACTGTACAATTTTCCAAATTAGACCGGCATTTCGCCACCAAAATTAATCAATACTGGATATTCTAATACATAGTGCTCCATCACCTCTATTAGAAATTATATCATACCAGTATATTGATGGCACAAATACAACAATCTGATTGGTCGAGACATGAAAAGAACCATGGTATATTCGCAATATACCACGGCTGGCACACGCGCGAGCTTTCGGCTTGAGCAAAATTCCATTTTTGACATTTCATGCCTGAATTTCAATATACTGTTATGATATAATAGCAATAAATCACACCCAGCAACAGTATACCACTCGATGTTGACCAGTTCACTTCATATATGCACTTGCTGTCGCTCATGCATGTATTTTGTGAACTGGTAAAATTCTTGTGGTACACTGTCACTGGGTGTGCTATATTGCTAAAATATATTACTTTCATTCACCAGTCACAACCACCAGTAAAGCACTTTTTAATATTTTGACTTGCATGAAAAAATCATTACCTGCATCAAATATCTTCTGTTCATAAACTTCCCTCTTTCCCAGAGCCATGTATTTCCATTCAGTAAATTCTTCATTTTCACCATCACTCTGTCAAAGATGGAAGACAAATCATAGCACTCATTGACAATAACACTAGGTACCTATTGGATCTTGCATTGAAATATACTCTTTACTCATTTACGGAGCAATGATGTGAAATTAAAATATATTAATTACTCATTCTGGGAGTATTGATGTGTGATAGTAACATACATGTACATTCACACTAATAAAATGTTTAGTTTCTGATTACCCATACACTTGTTGTGTACTAATGTACCTATCTCAAACACTTCTTTTGTTTGCTCTCACACCTTTCATTGCCTTTTTTCTTATCTCTACCTCATACCTTCACCATGGGTAATTTTCTAGATTTTCTGGGTCAGATTTCATTTCTCACGTCCCCAGTGCGCTGGGAGTGTGAGAACACAGTGTGAGAACAATTTGTTCTCACACTCTGTATTGTTGCGCGACCTAACACCTCGTATGTGAAATGTATGTTGATTGGTCAATTCTGCTCAGCGCCTAGTTCTCTGTACGAATTATTTGACGAATAGAACATCGCGTAATGTACAACTTGCACTATAGGGACAGACGACTGAACCGCAGAGTGAACAGGTTATTCTAGATTTGAGTACGGTCAGCGCGGCGTCGGCAACAAAAACACGGAGGATGACCGCTTTTATGTTGTAACGGGAGAATTCAGGCCATTACAAACCTATCAGCTATTTACGCTCGTCGACATATTTTCTGGAGAAGAACTGACTTGACAGCGATACATTTAGCGAAAGACTTCGATGAGCGAGCCATTTGCACATGAGGCTGTAGCAGACGACAGCTTTCACGCAATGTCATCAACAGATGGCCACCAGAGCTGTTTCGCAACATTTTCCTCAGATGACCAGGAGAATTTTGTGGCTGACCAACAAAACAAAATTGCCATATCGGTAATGTACATGTTAACGTGTTTGATATGCTCATCAATGAACGGAACTTCAATTTCTTTGCGGAATGATACAAATGAAAACAAGTGCAATCGTGTGCTGGTTTTTGATAGTATAAACCTACCACGATAAAATGCAATTTTCTAAAGATATTGGAGGGACGTGAGAAAAATAATCCCACACCCCAATGGGTTGGGATGGAATGTCTCACACTCGTTGGGGAATTCTGTCTCACACTCGCCTTCGGCTCGTGTGAGACAGAATTCCCCAACTCGTGTGAGACATTCCATCCCAACCCGTTGGGGTGTGGGATTCTATTATTCACTCTAGCATCTCATGAAGGTGACTAATACTTGTCTTCAAAAGCACACACGTAATATCACTGACATGATCAATATGCTACCTATCACTCACTTACGAATTAAAGATCAGCGTAACCACACTCTTCATTCATCACTGTCTTCATGTCCTAAATTTCCTTTCACTTGTGACAATCTATTCAATCTAAAAATCATTCAATGCCTGATTTAGTTTAGAAATGATTGTCGCATAAAGCAATGACTCACTTGGTTTCTTTACCAGCTCCTTCCTGTGCTGCACCACTGATGAGGATCACTTCAAAACTTTTATGTTTATTCAATTCCTCACTCATAGCATTAGCTTCAGTGACCAATGGAAGAATTTCTAACACTTGTTCCTGAGCTCTTTGCTGATCTGAAAGATCATATAATGATTTGAATTCAGAAAGTACCAATAAAACAGACATCATGTTTGATGTAGAGATGGTACGTCAATTTCCAGTGTAGTGTCTGAAACAGTGGTACAAGGCAATGTGTACCCACATTAATGTGTCTACATCTTTACAGCATTTCAATCATGTGGGTTTATCTGACTTTGAACTTGATATGACAAAAATAAATTTAATCACATATCACGGAGATCATACAAAATGAGTGAAAGAAAATAAATATTTTCTTTCCAAATTATATTCTCTCTATCATCCTTGCCATCTCAGGACACAATATGATGAATGCTGCAAAAGAGTGGGCTTTACACGAATTGTGGTTGAATCTGTCAATATGCAAGTCATCATTGACGACATAGTCCCTACGAGTACGAGATCAAATGTTGTTAGGACTTGTCCAACCCTATTTTGATTTAGCATTTCTTATTTGTATTTGGTGCTATAACCATCATGAGACACAAACTGACTTGCATATTAAAATCATGGTACAATGCCCATGTATTTAGTTTGAATGGAATCTTTTCACACAAATTTAAGTAATGGCTGTGGACATGAACAAATAGTTACCAAATGACCACCAGGTATCAACCAATTTTTGACCCAAACTGACATGTGTAGGACATTGTAAAATTTCCATACCAATATGCTATATAACATGTTTAAGGTAAAAATTTTATATAGAATAGTTTTGAATTATTTTACAAGTTCTCTATAAATATTCATGATAAAACTATGCTTTATGAAAAACATCAGACAACATTGAAATAAACAAAGAATTGGCAATGTCCTTTTGTCCCCTGTGAGAGACTCATGTAAATTGATGTTTGAATTTACATAACCAGTTGCAATGCCTCATCATAATTAAAAGGTTTGATTGTCAAACTGGTTACAGCACAATGAAATCAAGCGTATTCTAAGTATTGCTATTATCTGATACGTAATTTTGAAAAGACAATAATGTCACACATCTCCAAACATCTGATATGCACAAAGATGTTCTGCATAAACTAATGAATTTGTTCACCTTTGGTAAGTCCTGCCATGCCCCCTGTTGCAAAACCTTTAGCTTGAGCAATTTCTGTTTGAGCAAAGTCCCAGTCAACATGGTCTGGAGTTCCATCTGCTTTCTTCGGTTTCAAAGGATTTTTGAACACATACATATGACTAGATCCTGAGGAAAATGAAGGAAAATAAACTGATGAAGACAGACACAATGCCATGAATCAATGCCACATTTTTATCTCAGTTATGTTGGAAAATATCACCTTCCACTGTAGAAGTAAGTGCATTGGTAAGAATGTGAGAAAAGTGTTCTGACTTACACAAAAGACAGGAATTCAGCCAATGATTTACAATCAGAATGCAAATTAACGGAGTAAGGGCTCAAAATAGCGGTAGTCCTGCGTCCACAGACTACCAACTTTTCTATTGGGCTACCAAAATCCATGAAATGGTAGCCCACATGGACTACTAAAGCCTGAGACCTGAAATTCAGTCAGTACTTGGCATGCCATGCCCGGTCCGTCACTTTGGAACGAGCTATTAAAACGCAGTCAAACCCAGCTGGACACAGAAAGGCCAGACTATAACTTTGTTATGCAAATTACTAAGACAAACTTCGCAACAAAGTTTCAATATCTGAACTGATGTACTTTAATGACAGGCACAGGAAATGATGGCCAATGAAAATGCATTTTCGTTGCATTTTGATCACAATGTATCAATCACAATTACACGGAAATTATGCAGCCTCCCTACAGAAAGCTCATGGTCTATTTTTAGCCCTGCTACAGTACGTCTCAGTGCATGGGCTACCGGCTATTGTCACCGGCCTACCAACTTCAGAAAATGGTAACCCAAGTGGAATAGCTGGGGAAAAAGTTAATTTCGAGCCCTGAAAGATGTTACATTGATCATTGACCTAATTTACCAGGACAACATTTGCAATGATAGAGCTGTAGAAGATAAAAATCTTTGATATGTTACAAGTTGTGACCATTTCATCAAATATTCAGATTGACATAACAACTGGGCAACTACACTATGCTGATATTTACACTTACCAAAGAGAACTCTATCTAAATGTTCCAAGGTTCTTGGTCCAGTGAGAGGTGCACCATTGACTTTGATTTTAGCGCCAGGTCCACCTGGTTGCAGGGTCACTTCACCGCCTTCATTGGTGATCACAGCATGATTCTTTTGAATACTATACAAATTATACAAGAAGATACACGAAATATGTGATATCTGGAAAATAATGCTGTGAATTTAATAATCATGTTCACTGTTCCTAAACTTACATGAAACTTCAACTTTGCAAAGCAAAACCTGCTGTTACTTTGTAAACTACTCTCTGTAAGTATTGGAATCAAAATTTTGCATTCTTGAAAATTGGAGTCAGTAAGAAAATAGCTATGTGAATCTCCATTAGATTTTATCTCATTTGGTAAACCGTCTTAACAGTTCAAACTTTAACATAAAAATCCATCATTCAATTAGTAGAGTGCATATGGCAAACTACCATTCACATTTCATTGAATTACCACAAATGCTTATACAGCATGTGCCCATGATCTAAATCCAAGATGTCACATGACATTTTCATTTAGTGTCAGCTGTGCTTGAGTACAAGTAATTTTACATTCATAATATGAGGTCTAACATTATAAATTTATGAATTAAATGGGAACAACGTGATAAGCCTTAGGCTCTATTACTTTTCAGTTTTGCCTACAGTGAAAGTTTATAGCATTGGGAAAGAGAATTGTGTAACAAATGAAAAGTGTAGAAAATAAAATTGCAACAGTGATGATTTGAAATACACAAGACAGGCAATGTTATCATAAGAAATGGACAGAAAAATTAACATTTTATGGTGTTTTGTCTGTCCGCACTCCACTTACTAGTTGGAATGTTGCTGACACCTTTAAACACATGAACTTGAATCATAAAAATGTTTGTGTTACTGAAGTCTTTGGACAAATGGTGACCTGTATGTGCATTCAATATCACTATCAGTGATCCAACAAAATAAACAAAGACAAATTCATCCACAAGCTTACTTGGTGTATATTTTGTTAACCCTTTGAGCGCAAAAGTCAATTTTTGTCACCTTCAGAAAATATACTCCAGTCAATTTTTTTCAGATTTTTGTCAAAATTTTGATAACAAACTGTAGCCAATGAAATGTGACATCCATTTGGTCCAAAATTATCAAAAAATTACAGAAAAATTCATAAAAATTGGTAAAAATGTTGCAGTAAAAATTTTGGTGGGAAATTATTACAGCACGCAAACGGTTAAAATATTAACCTATTTACCCAAAAATCCCTGTAAGCAGATCCACAACACCATTGATAACAATAAGTGTGGGAAAAAACATAATGGTGAAAACGTTAAAAGGGAATGGAATTTCAAAGTGTTCAATAACAAACCATGGTATTGGAAACCATACCAATACCTTTAATGTGCCATTTGTCCAGCCTGACTGATAAATTCTCAACTCACGTTTCCATAACCTGACAACTAGAGCATTTTCATTGTAATGTCTCAGTTTCATAAATTTGATAAAGAACAACATAATATTCACCTTAAACCACTGAGTGTTATAGTAGGCACAGGATCAGCATCTTTTCTACCAATAGTTGTCTTGCTTGCAGATACAAAATATACAATCATACCGCTCAACAATGGATCTTCATTCAAGTTCATAAAATGTGGCTCTTTGTTTTTTCTTTCTTCTGCCATTGTTTTTTCTCTGTTTTCAGCATCATACTCTGCCTGGTCCCTTTTCATCTAGTTCAGTGAATAGAATAAAAAACACTAATATCAAAACTGTACTTGGTCTGGGCAGTCTGTCAGTATTGAAATGTACTGGACTATAAATGAACATGTGTGTCAAACTGTGCGAATAATCAACTCTTTATGATTTCACAGACACTGTACTCTTTCATACAAAATCAAATCAGTCAGACAGGGAGAGCAATATGCAACTTCATCTTCAATAACATTTACATAGTCTATGTCTAACTTTTTTATTTTTGACACTTTTCCATTCTTTCAATATTTTGGAATTGGAATTTGTACTGCACAAAATCCAATCTTCAAAACATGCATGTACTAAATGATTTTTCCAATCTACCAATCTGTTGAACACCAATGAGATGATGATGAAATAAACTCCATTTTTCTCATGATCTGCACAGATGAAAAGACATCATTTTTCATCAGAAATCACAAATTTTACCATATAACACCATCATCTTTCCATAAAACAACTTATAAATTTCAGATTTTTAAACAAATAGACAGTAAATTTATAGTAATGTTATCCATTTGTAAAATGCCTCAATTTATTTTATAGAAACAAAATATAACTGCAAAATATAAGTTTTGATGGGAATAGCTAGATGTAACTCTAAAGAATTGCACTTCATAAACTTTACAGACTTTGTGCAAAATATAATAGGAACATTTATTTATGACAGAAGTAACATGTTAACCGCTTCATGAAATTCCACCTTTCTGACCGTATTCTTTCTCCTTCTTGAAAAGACTCAAATAAAAACATTATAAATACAAAAAAAATGTTTTAATGGGAGCTTGTGCATGAAATTGCAGACTGGACACTGGAACTACAATGTTTATGGAATCCTTCACTGTGTATTATTACTTTACCATTACAAATATTTCCATGGATGTTTATTCATTACCATATGAATACAGAAGAATTCAGTGACCATTACCTTTTCTTCCCATCCACTACCCATGTCTAAAGCTTCTTGATTGGCTGTTAACTGAGCTCTTATCTCTTCCTCCATTTCCCTCCTCATTTTTTCTCGTTCTGAAATAATCATTAGGGAAAGACTGCATTAACTTGCATGGTACCTGAAACCAGGGTCCTTGCCTGACCAACTCGGGTGACAAACAGAAGACTTTTAATCCCCAAGGTGTGAATGTTCCATTGTTATGTTTATCTAATCCAGCTGGTACCATTGTAGGAAAGGCAGGTCTGTGAAATTGATCCTCTGATAACAAAGTAGGGAAGTAGGATATTCCTAAGTTAATGGAGCTTTCCCGTAATGTCAGAATCACAGAATGTATTGAAAAGCTACACAAACATATAAATTCCATACCCTGACATATACTGGTATATCTGCTGTGTTGTGGATTCAGTTTCTGATGTGGCTTGATTCAGGCATGTACCGGTATGATTAGTTGAAAATATACAAAATTGTACATGTGATTGCACTAAGGAATCCGCTTGCGGGATTTACAAAGATGAACAATACTTCCTACCCGTATGTATTAACCCTGTGAGCACTGTAATTTTTCCCGCCAAAATTTTAGCACAGCATTTTACCAAATTTGTGAATTTTTCTGCAATTTTTTTTCGTGATTTTGGACCAAATGGACATTCAATTTCACTGGTTAAAGATTTGTATCAAAATTCTGGCAAAAATATGAAAAATACTGACTGGTGTATACATGATAAAGGCGACAAAAATTGACTTTGGCGCTCAAAGGGTTAATGTGACTTCAACAAACTTTTGAACAGTTGACTGTATAAGTTTTGAGTACACATAAATTGCTCAGCATATATTTGACAATTACTAAGAAATTTTACACAATAATGACACATAGAAATGAAAACATGAGATACCAAGGTGATGTTAAAATTCAGCACAGATTCTTCAATGTTGAGAATTTTGACGCCTTACCTTCAGGTGACATTCCACTTCCACCTTCAATAGGAATTGCACCACCACCTGCCAAAGCCTTCTTTAATTTTTCATTTTCTTCTCTGAGTTCACGGATCATTTTGTCAAGGGGATTTTCATTGACCACAGCTTTGTTTTTTATTTTCTTGGCTCTATCAGCATAACGTAAAGTACTCAGTGTTTCATCATAGTTGATATCAGCTGGTGATAAGGCAGCTATCATCACAGTTTTACTGTAATACAAACATATCCATCATTTTAACAAACTCCGGCAGTGTTCATATTACGGTATTTGACTAAACCATCTTAATCATGTAAGCAGTAAAACTTTTATGAAGTGTCACATATTTTATCCTGTTACTTCATTTTCAAAATACACATCAAACTCTGCTGTTAAAAACAACAGAGCAGTTCAAAAACATAGCAGTGATTATAACCCACAAATTTATCATTTCTAGGTTGTTTCTCATTGGTACTAGGGGGCTGTACCATGTCAGATTTCAACCGCAGACACTTCTCTATCTTGATACATACGTTCATAAAAATATTATACATGTGCAGTGTTTTCTGTGTATGTCATTTAAAGGGGCACTTTGTGCCCCCTTCATCAAAATTTAGGGGGCAGACTGGACATTGCGGGGAGGGGGGGGGGGCAGTAATGATGTTAATTTGCCTTCCTAAGAAACGCTTCCCAATATTACAATCGACCATCACCCAGTTCAGTTGTGTCGTCTATGTCTCCTGCAGCATTGACATATACCGGTAATGTTTGCCAGCTTGTGATGTGCTTGGCTGCTGCCCATCTTCTGTCAATTTGTCACCCTCAGATTACCCTGACTCAAGACTTTGACGTATTTTTCCCTTTTACACAATTTGGTCAGAGTTTGGGGAGTTAAACTCCATGAAAATATGTGGTGATAAAACGATTGCAGTTCCTTGCAATCAAGATCGATAGGTCACTGCAGCGTGCAAGCCTACACAATTCTTAAGCTAGAATTTTCCCTAATTCCATCATTGATAGTATTTCAAGTTCAGCTTTCAAACTTTAGCGCTATCAAAGCATGAAAATAAAATTGCACTGTTTTCTATGGAGACTGAACCGCAACTTCATCTTGGCTGTTCTTTTTGATGTGTACACTCCATGTCTTTCAATCACAAAAGCTGAATGACATGCGATATTGTTTTTTTCGAGGGAGTATTATGACTAGAAACAACGGTAAATTCACAGGTCACTACATTATGCGCTTGGGTCGCCATCATATAAAACGGACGTCTCTGCTTGATGTGTTTCGTGCGCGGTTTTCGCGATGTCACTAACTTTTTCAGGGCAGACAATGGCTCAAAATGCTCAATTTGCGCAGTCGAGAGAAAACCCTTCATGTGATGTGAATTTTGTAAAATACTATTAAATGAACAACTGCGATTACGACACTATCTCTGGCTATAATTGATGTAAAATTTGAAAAAAATTCTTTGTTTTCTATAATTAAACATATATCCATACTTTATCCTATAAATCTTGTTCATGCTGTTGCCACATACTTTTGAAACACTGTATAAACAATGTTGCTCTTATCACTTTGCATTCAGTGTTTAAGGTGTAAACTCACAGAGTTATCTTATTTTCATTATACTTTTATTATTAGCCATGTGCTACAATCTGTTTGTACAATGGTTTATTATCAACATTTATGCTGTCACATAAACACAGTTGTAACTGAAATTAATATCAATTAGTAGAATATGATAACAATGATCTCATTTACCTGTTTCCACCCAAGGCATTCTGTAAAAGTTTGGTTAAAACTGAGTCTCTATAAGGCACCATAATTTTCTTCTTACCCATTGATAAATCTGCCAGAGCCTACACACACACGTCAAAAAAACAAATTTCTCATTATTTGATCCCAGTTGTTTGCTGCATAAAAGAAAAGAGTTTGCTTGACACTATGATACTTGCTGCACTAAGTCTGATGGTGTTTATCTCAGTAACTATACTTATACAGAGCACAAAAGTTATCATGAATTAAAATATTCCACAACTTTCATGGTTTTTTTGACACCTATTGATGATGACATTATACTTACTGAAATAACATTTCCTAACGCTGAGAGTGATTTATTGATGTTAGCTCCTTCCTTCAGTCTATCACCAGTTGCACCTGTGCTGTCAGCACGTTCACTACCTGATGGAAACATATGAAAGACATTGTATCAAAATAGATCACACAACAAATTCAATTACAATTCTCACGATGACAGACTTAATGAATTTTAAACACATATATCTTGCATTCTAAGTGCTGTTTACTACCGGTACCTCAACCTGTGTATAACCTGGTGCTAGGTCAAGTGGTAAAGGATAGTTAATTCAACTCTACCTGCTAAGTCTACTAAGCTGATAGACTAGTACTACTACTAGTGCTAGGTCAAGAGGTAAAGGACAATTACTTCAACTCTACCTGCTAAATCTACTAAGTTGATAGACTAGTACTACTACTGGTGCTAGGTCAAGTGGTAAAGGACAGTTACTTCAACTCTACCTGCTAAATCTACTAAGTTGATAGACTAGTACTACTACTGGTGCTAGGTCAAGTGGTAAAGGACAGTTACTTCAACCATACCTGCTAAATCTACTAAGTTGATAGACTAGTACTACTACTAGTGCTAGGTCAAGTGGTAAAGGACAGTTACTTCAACCCTACCTGCTAAATCTACTGAGTTGATAGACTAGTACTACTACTGGTGCTAGGTCAAGTGGTAAAGGACAGTTACTTCAACCATACCTGCTAAATCTACTAAGTTGATAGACTAGTACTACTACTAGTGCTAGGTCAAGTGGTAAAGGACAGTTACTTCAACCCTACCTGCTAAATCTACTGAGTTGATAGACTAGTACTACTACTGGTGCTAGGTCAAGTGGTAAAGGACAATTACTTCAACCCTACCTGCTAAATCTACTAAGTTGATAGACTAGTACTACTACTGGTGCTAGGTCAAGTGGTAAAGGACAATTACTTCAACCCTACCTGCTAAATCTATTAAGTTGATAGACTAGTACTACTATTATAGGTGCTAGGTCAAGTGGTAAAGGACCTTTACTTCAACCCTACCTGCTAAATCTACTAAGTTGATAGAACTACTGGTGCTAGGTTAAGTGGTAAAAGTCGTTCACTTCAAACCTACCTGCTAAATCTACTAAGTTGATAGTACTACTCTTCTTGGTTTCTTGACCAGCTTCATTTTTGCTAATTTGTTCAAATATTATGGTAACCACAGTGTGTGCTCTGCTACTCGTTGCATTCATATTCGTTGATGCCACAGTACGATTTGCTGTACCTGATAAAGAAAAGCAAAAATACATTTGATGTTTTCTTTCATTCAAAGTCAACATTCACATGGCCATGAAGCTTAGGGCTGTTCTCAACATTCGAGTGTTATTGTTATTGAACCTTTGTTAGCTTTGAATAGCACTTGGTATATGTCATCATTTGCTACATGAAACTTGTACAATTAATAGTAAAGTACAGCCACATTGGCAATCATTTAACTATTACAGTTATGATCAATTCAATATCTGTGACATATCTATAGACCCCTACCAGATGTTTAGATCCCTTCTAGGGCATAGTCAATTCCTTGTCTATATGGATGTTGAGTGGTATACCATACAAAGCAAGTAAAATACCACACTGTTCATAACTTTTATAATTAAATGACAGCAATGGTTCAACAAATATTCAACCACTGTAGTCCCATTCAACTTTTAAGGGTACTAAATTATACACTTAGTCAGGTGATGGCCTAGCTTTTCAAAGGCATTACATTTGTTTTGAGGTTCATAATTTGAAGAAAGTATCTCCAAGAAGTATTTCAATCATCGATATTCATTATAATGGTTTGGTTCTACCAGTACAACTCAAAGAAGGGAAACATACTGCATTGTTCCCTTCTCAGTGACTGGTCTCTTAGTTTGTTCTTCATGCATTACATAATATCCAGGCAGGTAATAAGTTTCCCTGATGGTTTGATAAATAGATGAAGTGATATTTTTCACCATAGTCTTTGCTATAAGTTCATTACCATCCATACTGAACAAGACTTATTCAACATAAGCTCTAACAACATCATCTAACATATTCCATAATATGGAACTATAAATTATTAACAACCTAGCTGTACAAAGGTGTGTCAAAAAGTATTAAACATACCTTCTGCAATACGCTTCTCGATTTCTTGGTAACTTCCAACAGCTACCTTTTTTAGATCTTGTACGTAGAAGAGACCCAGTTTTGGATTCTGTCGGACTTGTAAACCACCTTTAGGGTTGTTTTTCTGAAGTAAATCTCTAACTTGTTCATTGTAAATTTCCAACATGGAAAATGTAATTTGATATTTCTGAGGAAAAGAAAATTATTGCAAAAGGTGTTACATAACATTATTGACTCATCATTTCTATAAAACAACCACAAGATTAATATAAATATTATTGCATTATTATGATGCAGAAGAGTAAGTAAGTGGGTACTCATATGGCCGGTAGCCATATTGGATCTTATTACTTTTCAAGATGTTATGCTTTTTTCAGACTGGTGCAGTTCATTTTCTTTGATAAGAAATCCTAACAAATTATTTCCGAAGCTCAGGATTTGAAGAAGCTCTCTAAGACAATGAATAGTTTCAATATACACATTGAAGGTGTAAAATTGGGCTAAAATGCACACTTTTGTTCAAAATTCAGTGAAAAAGATAAAAAGTTTATAAAAAATGTATAATATTCATCAACAGCCTTCAAAACTTGCATAAAATTTTCATGTCATCAAAAGACATGAATTCAGGTACATGATTTCAGCATCATGTAATATATGTCAATAATAAACAAAAACAAACAAACAATTAGTGTCTTTCAAAATAATACAAATGCTTCCTGTGCAAATGCATCTCTACAAAATACAAATAATATCTTACATGCCGTAAACTAAATGTAGATTGACAGCTACTGTGTATAGAGCAATGGCATGATTTCATTGCCTAAACATTGTCTTTTACTTGTCTATTGTATTTGTTTGTTTGCTTGTTTATATATTTTATTTCTTCTAGTGGAAATGATTTTCCAGGGAAAAATTCAGTGTACATATTCACTTTGTCATCATTACTATCTATCATACGATTCTTTGTTGTTGTTGTTGTTATTTAAAATCTGTCTTCAAAGTTAGAAGAAATCAATTATAGTATTTTTGCCTGTAAACACAAACAATTAATTTGCATACACAGAGACATCAAGGTTCCATATTGTACATGGAGGGGTTACTATTGTGCAACACATGCACACAACAATAGGGCATATTAAACTGACTCTGCATAGCTTGAACCACCTGATTAACTATTCATGAAAACCGCTGACCTCTTTACAGGAAGTTTGCATAAATTACAAGAAATTTTGATTTGGCTACATGAAATCATTATTTTAGTCCTTATATGGTACTAAACTGGGTTCAAAGGGTCAGGAATAGCCTTCCTCTAGTGGAGTTCGGCAATGCGCAGCCAAGTTAGGCATAATGCATAGAACGTAACCACTGTCGGTTTATATACCTATGTGGCACTGAGAGCGAGAATGCCCTGTCGGTTTATAAACCAACGCGGCGCGTTAAGGGTTGAATATTAATGACATACTACGTCAGAATTTCCCTTGGCCATGGTCTTGAACAGTTCATCACAGGTTATAGGAACAATGCCCCTGCAATAAAAAATTACACATTATAAAGATACAGGAGTACTGACATTCACTGTGGTTGCATCATTTCTCTTTAGAATTCCACCTACAAATTTGTTCAGTACTTCAGCATGCTGATTGATTTATTGCTGATGATACTTATCTCCATCAGAAGAAAGAGTTCCGGAATTACATGAAAGTAATTTCTCTATAAAGTACAATCTTGTGACATTTGTTGTGTCATAATCATTGATACTAACTCCTAAAGCAAAACTATGCACACAATAAATTAGGAGAGGTCTATGCAAAAAGATAAAAATTTTAGTAAATTACTGTCATGAGCTTCCTGTAATTTTAGTACTGATTGTCAAGTACCACAGCTCATTTCAAGATCCTGCATTAAAACAAGCAAATTACAAAAGTAACATGCACACGCTGCAACAATATTACCTTTAATTGTAGCGTGTGAACATATGCAACTCAATATATAGATTCCCCTGCTGACATAAAGAGTACATAAATCACAGCTCCTTTCTCAGAAAATTCAAATAGTTATGATTTGTAATTAAGACGTGTCACAGAAATGACTTACTTATTTTCACCGTAACCAACCATAGAGTACGATTTGCCAGAACCAGTTTGTCCATATGCAAATAATGAGCAATTGAAACCTATAAAAACAAAAACATGCCTTTAGTATTCCTGAAATGATCTCAACCTTTGCATTTTGTGATCAGTACATATTTCGGCTATTTGTAATATCAGACACAGTACATTATGGACAACAAAGAATGAGCCATCAGGCAATGTTTTTAATGCATATGACACGTAATATATTCTTGGTTTAGGTCAATTGCATAGAAGTTGCCAACTCTGTTATCTATCAGTAATTAGTTAATTATTTTCAGACATTTTGTTTGGTCTATTGATTTCTGATTTGTTAAAAAATCTCAGTTGGTTATCTTGCAACAATGGAAAAGCTAAAAAGCTGGTCTGCGTTTGAGCCTATGAAGAGCTGTAATGGAGGTACTATATTTTGTGCAGTTGAATTTGGAACCATTTGGAACAGCAATAAAAAATACCGTCAATGACGCTGTAGCTTCTCTAATGTGTCGCCAGGTCAGGTAATTGGTTGTTGGCATGGAGTTGTTGGTAAATAGTAGATGATGTAGGGGCATGAGGTGGGATATGGACCCAAAGAACCAAAAGATGATTAAATACATCAATCAAATAAATTCTAAGCTGCAGTATAAACTGCCTAAAGATAGTTCAATGTGGAAAAAAGTTAAATAATTCAGAAATAAGAATTAACAGTCCAGAAATGATGCATTTCCCTGTTGACCTGAGTGCATGTGAAAAACACAACCTGGCATCTGTAAATTAAATGTATACCAAGTTAACATTTTAAGTCACTAATTACTGTTTTTAATGCAATTTCCAAAGAGTCCTAAGAAAATGATGAAAAATGCTTATCTGGTCTTGTGTTTGTAAAACCTCACGACTGATAATTGTCATAGTATTAAAAAAAAAATACCGCAATTATACGGTGTCGCTCAAATTTGATCAGAATTGGTACATACCAGTATGGGTACCAAAGATCAACAATAAATGTTGTTTCTATCTGTTCAGTGCAGGAAAATTCTACGTTGATGTTATGACAATGATTTCTGCACAGTACAACCAGAAAAACAACAAGAAATATTTAAACCAGAAAAACAAGAATGACAAAAGTAATTAAGGTCTGAAACTTTAGGTACTGGAGGTCAACTTTAGCAACATGCATAGCAGAAAGGCAGCTAGCCCTCCTTAGTTTGACCACAGACGGTCTTCCTCCCCTCTACTGACGGTCTTCCTCCCCTCTACTGCATATGGTTTGAGCAGGTCTGTTAATATGTAACAGTTCAATGACAATGACAGGAAATGACTCAAGTCAGTGGAGTAAGCCTGTTTCAAGCCTGTTTCAGAATTTCGCTTTTTCTTACCTCATTTGCACATTTTTGACACTGATGTGTTCATTTGAACAAATTCACATCTCAACCCCTACATCTACCTGTACACCAAATACTGAGACGGTAGCTTTGGCGGTATGGGAGCCTTTGTGTGTGACGGACATACATCCGCACATACCCACAAATATACAGACATAGACGCCACTTAGACTCATCATATAAGCTCTTTTTGGTATTTATATATAAAACCAAATATGAGCTAAAAATTAAAAGTGATGAAATTACTGTGTTTAATAGGCACATTTTCTTTGAAATGCATGACCCTGTAAAGAACATATGCTGAAAGTGTTTAAAAGTAAATTTCTTTTCAAAAAATAATTTAATCTGAGGCCAAAGGATTTTTATTCTTTGACTTTAACATTCAAACATTGAAGTTTGTTCAATCGTCTATGCTGTGCAAAATTTATAAAATGACTGAAAAATAAAAAATTTGGCAGAATTACAGTCTTTGTGATGTAAAATTATGGGTTGACATCAAAATAATTATTAATCTGTTTGAAGTACTAATATACTATAATTTAAAAAAGAAAAGTTCATGCAGAAAAGATGACATATATTGTTAGCAATGTAGTGTTAATGTTGACTTTACATCAAAATATGCCTTTGCTGGATACCAAATATATAGGGCGAAATTAAAATCAGTCATGTTCAGCAAAATCCACACAACAGCATTGATCCTTTTCTACTTTGATTTGCTTATGATTTGCTTATGTTATCTTTGTATGACAGTCAGTACAATATGGAACTTGAACACAACACAGTGAATATGTATGCTGTAAATGGAATGGTATGGCAGCATGCACATGCAGCAATAGGAGTGTCTTTGTCTCTCACCCCTCATTTCCAACCTGTCCCATCCCTGAAAAAATCATATGGTCTTATATTTATAATGTCAATAATTTCTGTATTTGTTAAAATGTGCGCATCTCAAAAACTTTTAATCATACACATTTTCATTGTTTTTTTCCCTTATTATGACTGACCAGTCAGTTACACTGTTTACTCTGAATATTTGCCCATTTTTCCTCAGTATTTGACATTTTCAGAATATCTTGTTATTCAATTTGTCATTTTCTAAAAGTTAAAATGCTTCTTTGTGTTGGTCAAGCTTTCAACAGGCAGTAAATCATACAAGCATCAAATATGGTACTTCAAAAAGGAAGGTCTGCCTCTAGAGGGCGGGCATCATGAACGGTGTTTGTTAGTTATTCCCTTGACATAAACTGCTGGTTGTACTGTAAACATTGAACATGGCTGCCATTGATGCCGACGGCCGATTTTTCTGTCTAAAATTTTCACTCATTTTCGTTCATACGACTCTGAAACTCCAGGAAACGATTAGGAAGAAAGAGTTATCTTGAAATATTGAGGTACTCGCTGATATTTTGCAAACTTAAATGAGAAGAAATGCTACGCAAATACCAACAGGCTTACACAATGACTGTTTTCAGAGGCATATGATCCATCCGCAGATTATGCAACAGGCCCATATCAGGTGAGGCCATGAGGGGATATCCAGGCAACGCAGAACCAAACACACCTAGTGCACACAGAGTGAGCAAACACAAAGTGAGTACCCCTACAACGTCAGCTCAGTAAGTCTGTAATTAATAGATCGCAGTCAACTAAGTAAGCTTGGAGAAAGGCTTAACACTGTTGCTATGCAGCTAAGTCCCTTTTGACTTTTTGTCACAGCTGAAAATCGTTCTCCTACACCTCAACCCGAACCATGAACACCCCCACCAGTTTTAATGATGTGACCCATCACAATGGCATGATGTTGCCGGATATTGACGGACGGAAGTTAGAAGTTGACAGCACCATAGTGGTTTTCAACTCTAATGGCTTCTCTGTCTATAAATAGACGAGAAGCTAAAACAGCATGTGAATAAGCTGGGAAGTTCATCGCTGTGTTCCATCTTTGTGGAATAGTTACCAGTTAATGTATACTGAAATGTATTAAATCATAGACGTTCAACTTCTTTGAGTTCACAAGATCTTGTAAGTATTTGTACATTCTGACAATAAATATGTGAAAGTCTAGGTTTATGCTGAATGGATGTGAATAAATTAGCATAAATTAGACATGTTGGCAAAAAACCTGGGGTTTCTTGATTATAAGACCTCCTTATAATTCTACATGTTTCATGTTGCTATAACCTCGGGACTTGAAATGAGGCGATTATGGTAGCCAATTACTGCTACTGCAATTCAATTCAGGATTGTGCAGAAACTTTAAAGCAAGACAAGCTGTGCACGTCAAGGTATTTATTACATAAAAAAAAAGAACACATGTCCATTTTTGACTAGCATCTACTAACACAACCAAAACACACAAAACTAAGTACAGCTTGCATAAGAAATCTGTACACTATACAATTGCTCTATTTACGGTAGAGACACACGTTAGATGATACTTATTTTAAACTCACTTTTTCTCAATAAATTTCACTTTTGGACCCTACACATTATATATTTTCTGTTAGCCCTATATCTCAACATTATGAAAAATACGTTTATTTTCCAAAATCACTGTGTCTGTGTCCATTTCTCTCAAAAATATGCGTTTTTGAGTTTTTTTACCTGAAAAAAATTAGGTGTTCAAGGACTATGGCAACTTGAGATCTTTTAACAGAAATCAGCAATTGAGTATTCTGGGGAAAAAAGGTGTCCCAGATTTTTTCTATTCCCTTTTGTTTCAGCACAATAAGGAATTACCGGGTTTCGTTCACTTCAGCAAGACTTTCTCTTGTTCCATAAATTTTACCGAAAATCTGAGACACCCTTTTACAGATATGTATTGCTACTGTGACCTGGTAAAAAATCAGACCGATCTGTGCACCCTACTCCAACCTAATTTCTTTTGAAGTTACGCTTGTCAGGCCAAAATCGGAAGAGAGATAATCAAAGAATTGTGTAAACACCCCTATACGTACAAAAATCGATCGTTGATATGACTTTCCGGGCGATTTTTATTCATGTTCACGAACTTGCATCAAGCAGGAGACTAGATGTTTTGTATTTTACATCAAATACCCTTCCGAAGATCATAAATGGCGAGAAAATCGGGAGAAACACACACAAACTGTTGAGTTGTACGAGTAATGAGGGCGGTTTATTTACATAACAAACACTGCAACGGCTAATCTGTTTTTGCTCAAATTAGAGTCTAAGCTTGTTACCGTAACTGTAAACGGTTGTCAAGATCTATCAATCCGTTTCTCTTCAGTTTAGAAGTATCTTTTACGCCAGTCGGAGGCGAATTGCGATATTTTACATTTGCGAGAGTCTCAGTGGACCACATTGATTTCGACATCGCGGCGTCACGGAAGCCATGGCAGTGACTATTCAAGTTCGTCATTCGGCCCGTGCGCTTGTTGAACTTCCCCTGGAAGATGAAAATTTATGCATACCCATCGCTTGACACGTCCACCAGTTTCATTCACAAATTTGTTCACTTATCACCGACCTTCGCATCGGAATGAGCGTACTGTGGTAGACAGACTCTGTCGCTGACTTTCACGTTGGAGAACTTACTTCGGTGGAGAGAATCTGATAATCAACCAGCTTCCTCGTCGGAAGAAAGACTCGTGTCCGACATCTCATCTTCTGCCACGTTGCTATAGTACGACCCTAAGTCAGACAATCTGAGTTTTGTTCTGGTAGCCTGGTGCATGATCTTACTTACTCTCTTCTTTAATACGACCACGCTTACGTTTTACGCGTCTCTGCCTTCCGCTTGTCACCACGGAAGCCATTATTATTAACGTCACGCACACAGGACCGTGGAAAGTACGGTATGCGCATGCGCGCCGGACAAGATCAGAAAAATTAACATAATCTGTTGACCTTGCGTCCCTATCCTAACTAATCCGTACACAGTTAAGACAACCAAATATAACAGTACGCGTAGTTTGCAAAAGTCTATTTTCATTGGTATTTTAAGCATTTCTTTATACAATATTGTCTCAACATTTTTCCTCATGTAAAAGTCATACGGTACGGACTCCAATTTTGAAATAAAACCAAAATCTCTGTAAAAATGCATTAAACGTTTGTCTATACCTTAAGATGAATTTTGATCTAACAATTAAATTTCATTGCTTCAAGAATGATAGGAGTGGATATGTACCTTTGAAGGCATTGTCTAAAACACCTTTTCCTAAGTCATCAAATACCCTCTGCTGTGATGCATATTTACTGCCAGGCTTTGCCTCTAATACGCCATTGGGCTGTTCTGTATATCCATCATGAGACCTGTTGGAGAATTCAACATCTAATTCACTTCTTTAAAGGGTTAGTTGCTGTAACTGCTACTCCCTACAGCATGTTGACATAAACATTATTTAGTTTGTAAAATTGGCCTCTGCATGTATAGACTGCTTTGCTGTTGTTTACAAATGAATTCTAGTGTGGATCACAATGCACATTTTTGTCAACAATAACACTGCACTTTACAAGTAAACACACTGTGTTGACAAGCTAGATAGTGGAAGTTTCAACATGCTTAAATAGGAAGTAGAACAAGAGCTTGTTGCTGACATACACAACAAAAATAGTGAACAAATCATAACTTCCAACTACTGACCCTATAATGGGTAAAATTGTATGTGTTCTTGGGTCATACATCAGATATCTATTGTTCTACCAAAGTTAAAGTGTGGCAGCCACTATATGCTTTAATTGGTCAGGGGAAAACACTGTTACCTATGCAATATATTATATGTTTGTCTGGTGATACTAGAAGTTTAAATGAAAGTTGTGCTATACAGTTGTAAAGGGAGAAGGAACAAATACCTCTGAATGATTAGATGTCAAATAAAAGTGCCTGTGATTCACTTGTATGCCATACTGAGCAATGTAATGATTCAAGAGGATTTGGAATGTTACATGACAACACTGAAGTGGAGAAAATGTACTTACCAATATGAAAAGTCAAAGGCAAACTGATGGGTAGCAGTTGAAATTTCCAGGTATTACACATAAGGAGAAAAAACAAAGACAAACAAAAATATAGTTTACTTTCAGTTATGAGAAACATGCTATATATGTAACATCTTAAATTTCTGCAAAGCAAGAAATACTGAATATCTTGAAACTTTGAGCTTGATTGACATGCAACTTACATTTTCATTGAGGAATGAGGTGTTTCAAAGCCAAACATGCTCTATCCATAAATATGTAGCTTTCATTAACGGTATTTTACTCAGTTATAAATGAATTACAAGCACAAAAGATTATCAATGCATCCCCAATGAATACCAGTACACAAATAAGGTTATAATTTACATTATTATTTGCTTAGATTCAGTTCCAGGTTGACTGTACAGTGCTTGGCTATATGTGCACTTCTGTTCTGCGTAATAAATCAAGTTGCTCTTTCTACTGTGCACACATTAATCTATGCAGAACCCTAAAATCACCTGCATTCAAAGTGTACATTATGAACTGAAAATGCTCCCATGTTTTGGTTATATATTGCAGATTGTCTGTAAATTTACACCCTAACGTTTTCACATTATTGCCATGAGTTTGCAGCCTTATGATAAACATTATGAGCAATATTCATTACCTATAGCTTGAATTGACAATATTGTTAAATATGTAGTCTAAGATTAGTTACTAGCTGAATTAAGGATGTATGAGCCGTACGCATGCGTGGACTTTGTCACTTCCCACAGGATTACATTGAAATTTGTTGGAAAATCAATTTCTACTATTGTCATTTTTATGAAAATTTGCACAAAGCTCAGTCTAGCAAAATAAATAATAGTGATCAAATAGAATGATATTGAGATAAATAGCTTTGAATTATTTCGTCCATAGAAAATGCATTGGCGAAAAAATGCTGACCCAGCATTTTTTCTCATAAATGGCAAAATTCGTGGTCATGTATCTCACAAACGAGCACTGTGACCCCTATATTTTATCACACATTTTAATAATACTTACAAAGGGGAATCCAAAAATCAACAATTTTGAGAAATGACATTACTTTTAATTTTACCGATCCTACATCCTTAAAATGCTTAAGATAGCACCTTTAAGCAAACGCGGTGCACAATTTCCGGTTGAAATTTGTGCATTGACAAGCCTTAGCAATACCCTTCAAATCAGTGTCTGCGATTTTTTCTCTGAGTCTCCATTCAAATTATACAGCGCGACAATTACAATTCCTTGACAAGCACCTTAGTCTTTAATAGTGCATAAGAAAAAAACAAAGGCATGTAGAGGAAATCCCAGACACGGATTTGAAAGGTGTTACTAAGGCTTGTCAATGGCCAAATTTCAACCGGAAATCATGCAGTGTGTTTGCTAAAGGGAGGGAAAACTTTTTTTGGAAGGTTCAGCTAAACCCTTGTCATGTGACTATTATGCAAATAATGACTATGTACTGTTGATGGTCATATTTCCTAATATCCGGGCTTTCAGAAAATATATAATTTCTTTGGGTTTGGGACTTATATATCTGAGAAAAAAATAAAAATCTAAAAGTGTCTAGGTATGTAGCTACCTTAACTTCATTCACTGTAGATCTATCATTGTGTAATCACTTTATATAGCAATAAGTATAATTGCCTTTGGGCAAGTCCTACAAGTTTTATATGCAATATTGTGAAAGCTCATTAAATATACAAATTACCAATTAGCTGACATGAAAATGCAAAATATTTCTCACTACTATCATGTAATTGAATTACCACCTACACCTTCATTCACTTTCATAAAGTCATCAAAGTCACTTGTTTACCATCAAACAAGTAACTATTATTAGTGGATTGCTGGTCATGGTGACTTTGAATAGGATACAAAGGTGTCTTGCTCTTTGATTAAAATAGCTTGCCAATAGCTATGGCTACACATTACAGCTTTAATTTTGCTTAGTTTCTATAGCATTATTCCCAAACAGACTGTTCAACACAACCACTCTTTTCTGATACAAATTTATGCTGTTTGTAAAGACTGGATTATCATTGTATCACTGCACTTCCAGCCAAGCCTTTGGGAGAAGCATTGTCTCCAACAACAGCTCTTCTACTTGCCTACGGGCAGATTATAAGTCCACTCTCCTGACAACACTTGCATTGCTTGAGTAAAGATATGACATACCATTAACCAAACAAACGTCTGGGAAGTACAGCCACAGCAAATTAATCAAGTGATACCGGTACACCAAGTACATTATGCTTGCATCTTTGCTGTGGGGTTCTTTTTAATGTTTAAATATGTTACAAAAAAAATCCTATTTTTTCATTTAAGACTTATAGTAAACTTTGTCCTAGCTATAAGCTATGAAATCTTCCATGAACGTTATCTATTGTGTAAAGTAGAGCTTGCAGATGACCACTTTTGGTTTGTTTACAAAATGCTCGTTGTTTATAAATGAAAGTCCTCAAATTAACATATTATAGCATGTTTTTGGTTTGCATTGGTACAGTAGTGCAAATACCAATTTAATGGTATGCGTGCAACTGAAATGTGGTACATATGTAATAATCTGCAGGATATATGCACACATTGTAATTTGTATAGTATGACATGATTCTTTACTGGCTTATTACTAATACCTTCAACCCTTAGCCTACCCAAATTGAAGAATCGCTTACAGCAGCCTCATATTATTATTAAAAGAAACAAATGATACAGCCCTGCCCCCCTGATTAATGATTACTGGTTTACGGTACGCTGTGAATTAAGGAAGTTATTTGGTCACATTTTCTTCTGTTTATTTTCACCTATTTTGATGTACGTAAGATAACTACAGTATGAAAGTTCTTCTATTAGAAGTACGGCTGCAGAAATATTTCATACCCATTCACGTACTGGAAAAATGACACGAACATCTGGATATAACACAGCCTTGGACAGAAAGATGAATTCTTGAAAGAAATATAATAAACAAGTCATGATAATAAAACGGGGTATGTTATTCAATAACACATTTTTGGGTTGGATCATATTGAGAGTTCTGTAAAAGGAATTGATACAAGTGGGTTATGACTTACCATTTTTGGTTCATCCTCTGAAACAAAACAAGAACAATATACAAATTAACAATCAAAATTTGTAGTCACATAGAAGACTTATCTGAAGTACAAATAATGAGAAGAAACATGAATTTCACTTTCTACAATGTAGAAAGGGATACAAAATTCATGATGCTAATCAGATGGGATAGACCACATTATGCATGCATTACAGTATCTTGTAGGTGTACATAAAGTTTTCATATTTTTTGGACCATTGAGAATGTACACTGCACATGGTCATGATTTTTAATACTAATCAGTTGTCAGAAAAATTTGTAGAAATGTTCTCTCTTGTCTGTTAAGACCATGCTGTCTTAGAGACACGATCAAAATACTCAAAGATTGCTTAAAATAAAAGTTGTGAAATTACATTTTACATTAGATATACATTCTTATAGCATTACTGGCTGTATCAAGACATAATGTAAGTAATCAATCTTTAAAGCCGCACTTTTCAATCCCAGGTTCTCGCATTAGTGGAGTTCTCCTCCCATTCAAACGCTTGGCCAGTACGATGTTTGATTTCTGTAAAATTGAGTACACAAACTGATCTCAACCTTTTGTCACAGTTTGCTAATCCTACAAATAGAGTGTATGCAAGCTTTTGATTGACGGCCGGTTCAAATCGCCAACGGTCATTGATTCCCCACCACAAACGCTTGAATTTCCTAAAAAATTGTCTTCCAGTCGCGTTAGACTTTGAATATAACCACAGAGTTCGATCGGCAGCAACTTCGCGCTGACCGCTTGGCAGTCTGTCTGTTTTGCGGCCGGGGAAAACTAAAAAGTTGCATTTTCTGGAGCGTGTGCCTGCGTGTTGCCTGTTTGGTGTCCACTTACACAATGAACGCCGCCATAACTTGGCGTCCTTTTAAAGGGAGGCTCAATCTTTAATAACACATGTAGTATAATGATCACTAACAAAGCACGTGGTCAGTTCTACTTTCATAATTCATGTAAAATAATGTATGGCTTGACTACATGGTAGACGCAAACCAGCTTAGACTCTCTCACTCACTGCTCAAATTATTTCAAATATATATTTCTAATATTCAACTTCAAAAAGTGCAATTCTTGTTGCAACCACAGAGAAGGCATTGCCTTATTGTCATGGAACATTGGTTGCCTTTGCAACAGAAATACATGTCATTCAGTAAATATAGAAGACCAATAGCCTTGTTCTCATTATCCCAATGTATTGATTATTCAATATATACATAGGATAAATGCAAAAAATATTTTTAATCAACTAAAGTGCCACAACGATAAACACCCTATGTACAATACACCAAAGGTGAGCTAGCACTATGGCTCCATTTCTTGTTTCTATAGTGAATTCTTTCCTTTCATATATAAACACACGCACATACACACGCATACTTACACAATAAAAGACAAAAAACACCCAAACCCATATATATCCGTCTGATGATCGCTACAGAGAACACATGTAGCGTGAAAGTCTGAGTACCGCCTAAGTCCTGTGTTCTACTTGTTATCAATTTTTACCATATATATATATATATATATATATATATATATATATATATATATATATATATATATATATATATATATATATATCCATTGGACATTCCATTTTTGTGCTTCTGTATTGTTTTCTTCTATAAACTGATTCCAAAACATTCCAATGAAAAGCAGTAGAGTAATGAATAATTATGAAATGAACGTGGGTATGTGAGTTAAATATAGTCTAGATGACAACTAAAATAACATCAAATACCTTTGCAAAGATATTTGTGATAAACTTGCTAAAGAAAGAACAGCATTTACCAGCTTCAAGAAAGAGTCATTTCTGGTACATAGTGTAGTGCCTTCTACTTCTAGATCAATATTACGAGTATTACTTGTCTTTTAAAGTCAGATCAAATAAAAGATAACTATATGGCTTTCTTTACTACAGGTTTATTTTGTTTACATATAATATTTTTTATTTTGAACTTTAAAAGCAGCTAGCAAGTAGAGTGTCATGACTTTTGTCTGAGAGAAGCTGGTAAAATCATCAAGTTCCTAATCTTTTCAACATGGTTACAATACATACAATGCATATTAACAATGTCTTGTTGACCATACTATTCAAACCATAATCTCTTGGCTAAATCACCAATATTGATTCTTGTGGATGGTTTGAAAGGGCCAGTATTCTAACATAATCTCTTACTGCTCACAAAGCACTTCTCAAAATAAAGTTTTGTCAACTTTGTATTGCAGTCAACCCTGCATACAGTGATGGACTGTGCAAGGATAACCACTGACATGGCCATATATATGGATCTATATCTACAGTATTACTGATGGTGTACACAGTCCAGCACATATTTGGAAATATCAGAACTTTGAATGATCACAGTACTAGCAAGGCTTATTATCATCACTCTTTGAAACATCAGCAAATAATTTCTTAAAGAACACGTACAAGAAACATTCAAGGGGCATTCATTTTTTCCCAGTACCACTTTTTGCAAAGTTTCTTCACTTTTCAGTGATTTGTTAACTCAGCTGATATATTGGTAAGGTTTACTTTTCAGTATGACAAGCAGTCATAAGATATGGGTGAGAAAGAATTGTGAATCTGTACAAGCATATGTGAATCCCCTGATTTCACGGCTTTTTTTTTCTCCTGTTGTCAACATTTCCAAAGAGTAGAAATCCACTTTCATGGCAGTGGGTCAAGTTATGTGTAATTTTCATATTTCATTTTTTAAATACCAAAGAATGAATAAGCAATTTTGTTTGGCAATATGCATCCTCATATTTGGAATAGAAATCATTTTAATTTCGCTAATCACGATTTTGGTCACTTTTTTGAATGTCAGTCTTTCAATTCCTGCCATTTAGAATTAAGACTAAATAATACAAAACAAAATTGCTGTTTTTTTCTATGTAAATGCTATTCTATGTTTCAAATGAGAAATTAAATTTCATAAAGTCGCATAAAGTTTGAATTTTTATTATTGATACCAGAATTGAGAATTTACCCCAAATATATACCACTTCATCATCTTTGGTGAGAAATACTTTGTTTTAAAATGTGTGTTGGTTACATGTAACATCACCTTTATTGGATACAATTCAGTACAATTATAATAAATTGTCATTTAGTAAATTATTTCAGCTCACTTGTACACATGTCAAGTACAGTTCTGCAAAATAAGAACAATTGCATGTATGGTACATGTGCATGTGGCAACTGACCAATAAGAGTGCCTGCTCAAGAGGAAATTGAATCATGTAAATCCAATAGAACTGCCTAAAATGACCTCTCTAATACTTAAAATCCCCTAGAACATGCCTAATAGTGACCTCTCTACCATGTAAAATCCCCTAAAACTGCCTAAAAGTGATCTCTAACAATAACATGTAACATCCTGCAGAACTGCATAATCTGACCACTGGGGGGGGGGGGGGCACTAACTCAGCTTTGACTGTCTCAATGAAATCTATGATGCTTAAACTAAAGGCATCTTGAAACTTTCTTAGAGACGAGTCAACAAAGACTTATCTTCAACTCTGCTTAGTGATAGAAGATAAGGAAGGGTTTCAAGGCAACAATATCTGGTATCTATGATTGCTAAGAAAGGCTGTTTCAACAAACTACCGGTAATAAATAAAGCTGAATATAGCAAGATCAGATTTGACAAATCATATTTATCAGACAAGCAAGGCTTTTAACAATGAGCATATATTTTATTTTCCTAGAAACCTCACAAAGCAAACTGTTAATCATATTATCTGATTCAAAACATGAAACAAGTTTAGTTTCATGAGATGATTTGACAAAATTAACAAGCGACCTAGCGGCCGATATAGCTCCGCTGTGTTTATGTAGAGAATAACTATTTTTGACACATGTTGATGAAGAAGGTGGAAATCTTTGATAGCTCAATCAAGTGGACAGAAAAAAGTGGCTAAAATAAGCTGCAAAAATACACCAATGAAGATTTCATCATACATGACAACATGTCAAAGCTATCTGATGAGTATTTTTTTGAGAATAAAATTTTCTGACCGAAAATGGCAACAATTGCCCCCAAAAATAAAGATTGCAGATTTCATCATAATTTCAGAAAATCAAATTTAGTTCATATATAAAAACCTGTATACCAAATTTCAAAGCTGTTAGACCAGTACTTTTTGAGAAACGCATTTTTTGACCACAAATGGGAAAAATTCCCCCAAAAATGCCAAATTGCAGATTTCGTCATAATTTCATTAAATATCATTTAGTTCATCTATGAAAAGCTGTATACCAAATTTCAAAGCTATCAGACGAGTAATTTTGGAAATACACATATTTTGACCAAAAATGCCAAAAATTGCCCCAAAAATGCAAAATTACAGATTTCATTAGAAATTCAATATATATCACTTAGCTCATCTGTAGAAACCTGTATACCAAATTTCAAAGCTATCAGACCAGTACTTTTTGAGAAACACATTTTTTGACCAAAAATGGCAAAAATTGCCCCAAAATTACAAAATTGAAGATTTCATCATAATTTCAATAAATATCATTTAGTTCATCTGTAGGAACCTGTATACCAAATTTCAAAGCTATCAGATGAGTAGTTTTGGAAATACACATTTTTTGACCAAAAATGGCAAAAATTGCCCCAAAAATACAAAATTACAGATTTCATCAGAAATTCAATATATATTACTTAGTTCATCTATAGAAATCTGTATACCAAATTTCAAAACTACCAGACCAGTACTTTTTGAGAAATACATTTTTTGACCAAAAATGGCAAAAATTGCCTTAAAAATGCAAATTTGCATATTTCTGCACAATTTGAACAAATCTGAAATAGATCATCCCTAGGGACATATGTACCAAATATCAAAGCTATCTGACTGATAGTTTTGAAGAAGATTTTTAAAGATTTTTTTACCAAAAATGACAAAAATTGCCTTAAAAATACCAATATACAAATTTCACCACGAATTGAAGAAATCTGACTGAAGTCACCCTAAGCAAACTGCATATCAAATTTCAAAGCAATCGGACAAGCGGTTTCAGAGAAGAAAACTGAAGTGAGGTCCTCCCAAGTGAACTGCATATAAAATTTCAAAGCAATTGGACTTGCGGTTTCAGAGGAGAAGGCAATTGTTGACGGACGACGTCGGACGACGACGACGACGACGGAAAATCAACCTATTTGATAAGCTCCGCGTCGCTGACAGCGGAGCTAACAAAAAATAGAAACTGAGGGCTATCAAAAGTGATACCTATCACAATAAACTATAAACTACTTATCGAAATAATTTGACTCGCAGTTTTGATTTTCCCTTTATGAAAAGGATTAAAATTGTAAAAAAATATGAACAACAAACTGCCCTAGAATGTGCAATATAGGAGTTTAAATTTGTGGCAATTCTAAAAAAAGTGCCCATAATACTTTGCTCACATGTGGTCAGATGTGGCATGCCAGAGAGTGTATGTACTACGATATAGTTAAGCTTCTATGGGCTTATGCTTGTAATATTCATAATGTCAAGTGCACTGGAACAAGTTTTGACAAGCCAAATCTCAAATACCAAGGCAAAGTATGCAATGGTTAGCAACTGCTTCAATGAACACACATATGTACAACACAATGCATCCTGGTATATCCAAATTAGTGATACAATCTACCACACCAAAGTAAAGGTGATCAAGACAAGAATTGAGACATGCCAAGGTATACATACCACACTAAACTTCGCTCAAAGTCAACATCAGTTTCACTATATACACTTTTTGTAAGAAAACCATCAACAGAGCCACCACTATCTTTTACTTGAAAATACACTTGAAAGCCAATGGCCATGCAATTTTACATAATTGATATTATAAATAGTATAATGTCTTTCTTTAGATG
Organism: Ptychodera flava; assembly: GCF_041260155.1. NCBI lineage: Eukaryota > Metazoa > Hemichordata > Enteropneusta > Ptychoderidae > Ptychodera > Ptychodera flava. The sequence continues at coordinate 1,751,662 of NC_091940.1, read as the reverse complement.
GGTGCCTCTGTTTGATATGGAGAAATGTTCTCAGGAGAAATAAATAGTCCTGAAAAAGAACCTTTCAATCTTGTCTCAGAGAAATTAAATGTCTGAATGTCAAACTGTAAACAAAAGACATGTCAATCATCTTGGGGTAATTTCCATTACTGCTTGCAAAATAGCACTTTATTGTCATCAAAAATACCTTCATACCGGTATATAGGTGTCTTTAATAAAGTTTAGTTCGCATTTCATTTTATGTACATAAAGTCTATGGGAGCTTGTCTGATAGGGTAGAAAAATTTCCAGTGTCCATCCATCCGTCACTATGTATGTATTTATGTACTGTCTGTACTCTGAATCCACTTGAAAACTGTGTAATATATCACTTAATAATATGGAGATGCATCACTGGATGCAAAGCTCCTGTTGCAATCAAACGAGAATGTAATTCCCCAAAATATACAAATGAGGTTGCAAAATGTGAAAATAATTAAAAGCCTTGAACCCAGACATTACAAGTCAGATCTCTCTGACATTTTGATTTGTTACTTTAGGTAGGGTTATGTAAACATGTATTTTAATAGAAATATCTTAAATTATATTTTTTGTGAATTCGTTTTCTCAATTTTCACGGAAAAAATTACTTTTGCTATAAGTCCCTACAGATGTTCTCTTACATACATGTTAACAGCACTATGAAAAAAGCATTTTAATAATTTTGATAAATATTTGGCCCACATTTCGAGAAAAAAACATTTTGCGGAAACATTTGCCGTACCGCTGTGAATTTTGGGATGACCATTCCGAGGAATGGTGGTATTATTATTTATTCAGATAATGTTGAAACAAGCAAAACAGAATATTTTGCTAATAGATTCTTATTTTTTGGTGATATTTTACGCCTACATGTACATGGTGATTTCACCTGTTCACCTCCAATTCCCAATAAACAGGTAAACAATCACCAATGACAACAAAGGGTTTGGGCCAAACTATGGTAGTAAAAGCGTTTGAAGGTACTTGATATGGGTTAACTATACTTGGTGTAAAACTGTATTGAACATTCATTAGAAAACAATACTGAATAATTATGGTTTTTACAGATTTCATCTCCTATCAAAGATATACTATAATTTCTATTGATATTACACAGATTGAAGGTTGTGAAAAAGTTTACATATTATAATTTCCTCCCATATGACCTTTGTTTCTCTTTAAGTAAACATGGCCTATAATGTCCTTGATGAGTCACTGAAGCCATACCAGTGTCCTACAGTAAGAATGACTTCCTACACACAATAAATAATATTCTAGAATCTGAAATTCCAAATTCTTAGTTATTCTGAGATTGTTTCAAAACTCATTGCCTTTTAAATTGAAACATGTACTGGTACATATCTAAATGGAAAAGATAAGATATCAACCGAACAAATTTTAAAGCAATTGCATGACTTCACAGCTGCTTTTTTTAACAAAAATGTTACAAAATCTTTAAACATGTACAACATTGATTGCAAAATGAATCAACTTGCCCAAGCCTGAACCAGAACATTTCTAGGTTAGCAGAACACTAAACTTTACAGCACAAAGAAGACCAAACACTGACTTTTTAACACAATACAATATCCTGTTGAAAAGGAAAAATGTTGATGTCAAAATGATAAGGAACTTTGTTTTCAAAAAGTATCTTACACAAGCTGCATTTAGAAAATCTGACTTAAGTTTTAACATCTTTGCATAGAACAGCAGACCATAATGCATCTCCACACCTAACATCAAAGTGGCATACACAGCAGTCGTTGATAGATACAGTGGGCAGACAGACAGAAAGTCAGACATACATACATACAAACATACATACATACATACATACATACATACATACATACATACATACATACATACATACATACATATAACCTATATACATACATACATACATACATACATACATACATACATACATACGTACATACGTACATACATACATACACTGGATCTTCAACTTCAGATAAACTCCTTTGTAATACATAAATTTGGCAAAAGGGAAGCTATTTTAATATTTACTTCTGCAGCTCACTCTTCTATAAATGATGAACTCAACTGAACTGATCTCAATATTGCCGTCTACCACTGTGACACTTGCACTATATTGCAGATCAGGATGTAGCAGGTGCAGCCAACGGAGCTATTCATCGAAAAAGCTATTCCAGGAGCAATTTTTGAGGGCAGGGGAAATTTTAATTTTGCTAGGGCAGGGGACATGTTTTAGGTGGTAGGGGAGCAAATTTAGTTTTTTTGTAGGGCAGGGCGGATATCGGTTGATTTTCCTGGGGACAGGGCTTGGCGAAAATTTTTTGAGGGGAATTGTTTCCAGGGCAGGGGAAATTGGCAAGTTTTTTTCGCCACAGGGCAAGGGAGCTTCCAAATTCACGGTGGGGAGGGGAAACAGGCAAAAATAGTGGGGAGTGGGTAAAAATGAAGTTTGAGTGTGGGAGGGTAAGTCGAAAAATTTTCTGTGGGAGGGCAAATTATGAACAGCTAATTAATTACCCTCTTGATTTAAAATAAGTCAGTTCACATTATTTGTCATGCACAATATATCTTATCATAGTAAGGACCTTTTTAAAAGTGCATTTTTCGTTGGCTGCACCTGATGTAGTATTTAAGAAATGAGACATGGCAGCAGATCTGACAACCACAAGCGCATTGTATGAAGAAAACAATTGTGCTACTCTATAAATAAATGTCACATCATTGGTGGATAGCGACAGTATGATTATAAGGAAATACATGTTCCTAAATCGTGCTGGTAGATTTGCAAAAGCTTGATGAGTACTATGTAAGGTTATCATTTCTAACATATAAATGAATCCTATGACATAATAAAAATAGAAAATATGTAGTAATAATATGAATTTCGGGATCAAGCATTCACAAATGTTCAGGGAGTACACAGTGCCCTATAACAAGTCAAGAATGAAGTCATGTCAGAGTGGTTAAGTCATGACCTTTGGACAGGTTACTTTGGTTTGGAGACGAGCACGCAAGCATATTTTCATTTATTCGTGTGCGTTCTCACTCAAAATGTGAGATAAAATATCAACATAAACGTCTTGTTTTCAACTCAGTCAACAGGCAAGTTAGTGATTACATAATACATAATGACGACAATAAGTTATAACCATCTTTTCAGAGTACTATCCTGGAAGTAACCCGGTACCATCGGATAAACAGAGGTGTGTTTCAATGTTACAACTCTGTTTTCACTACGACAAAATTTGATCCTTCATTAAATGTTTATGAAAACTACATTAGCAAACACTGCGTGCGTGGTAACACGGAAATCGTCACCATGTTGTGAGCAAACTTACTCGTGTCTGGGTTCTTGATCCGGGTTTGGGCACCTGACATTTCTATGATGAGCTTAGCTCCCCGGTCTTTCTCTCTGGACGTTGAAGAAAAAGAAATTGTTATTAATAGGATAACGTTAAAAGTAAACATAAAACCGAGAGCATGAACTGAAGTTATTCTCAAGTAAATGCGTTTTTTTAAAAAAAGTGGCAACTGAATATTACCTACCTTTGGTTGAAAGGACGGACCCTTACTGCTACTTTCACCCTGCAAGGATAAGACAGGTCGAGTTAATCACACTTGCTTTAGTTAAAATATAACGATAAAATTTGAACCACAGTATAGTTAGAACTGCTTACGATTCCCCCGCCTCCGCCATGGTACTGGCTGTGCACTACACGCTTCTTTTTAACAGAAAATAAGGTTAAACTTCTCTGATGAAATGATCGACGACAAGGAGAATCGACCGCAGAAAGGTATACTTAATTTGATATTCATGAACTCAATGTTATGAGCTCCTAGCAACACACAAACCAATGACGTCATGAATTTTGATTAGGGCTTTGGTTCTACCATTATCATAGAGCTGAGGGATAAGTACAGAACGGATCGACGCGTCACAGGCTTTTTGTTGATAGTTTGTGAAGGTGTAGTTTATGCTACGCTCCGACGTTCTTTAGCCTTATGGCTGCAGAACAGAACGTCGGAACGTAGCATAAACTACACTTTTACAAACTATCTAGCTCTGCATTGCAGCACATTCGCTCGTGAGCTATTCAGCTCTGGGACTATTCGCCCCATATGTGTACAAGCGAGAAAAAGACACGTCTATGGGGCGAATAGTCCCAGAGCTGAATAATTCAGCTCACGAGTGACTGTGATGGCAGTGTGCACTTGTGTTACTAGCTCTGCATGGCAGGGCTGTGTGCTACCGGCGTTATACGGCCTCCCATGCCACAGGCGCTCCTTAGCTAGGTAGTCTGCTAAGTAGATCGATTTTCGGATCAATCTATTGATCCCGTAGTCGATATGCCCGCCACTGCAACATAAATACGAAATATGTCACGTGTCTGACGCAGCACAAATGACACTCATGCTGATACGACACAGGAACAGGAGATATAGGCCTAATGGGTAATAACCTCTAAATATATATATATTATATATATATATATATATATATATATATATATATATATATATATATATATTATATATATATATATATATATGCACACTGAGAATCTAGGAACTTGTAGGCCTAGTTGTCACTCCACAGGCTGTTTCATGCGCTGAGCAATCATTAGGGGTGAGGATTTGGCGGGAATGGGACTGTTTATATTGTGTTGCAGATGAGTATGCATAATCAAGTAAGCGGTCGCGGCCAATGGCAAGTCAGTTATTAATGAGGAGGAATTTGCTATGACTGCAAAGTGGCCATTTATTCTGACTTTTTTATTCTCACCGAAGGCTTTCAAAAGCCATATCTCTTTTAATACCAAACTATTGCATAAAGTTAGCTAAACTATAAAATTTCATTTGTACTAGGTATATCAACAGTGTACATTCACATCAATACAATGCAATATTTTCTAAAATATTTTTCGGATATCCTTGAACCAGTTTAAGGCTTAGGTCGCCGTGATTTCGGTCGATAGGAATGTTCAAATTGTTGACAAAGTTGACTATGTCATTTACGATGACTTGCCTACTATTGTATGTTTGTAACTAGCCCCTGTACTTTGCATGGCTCTTTTCATTTCAGTATCGGTTTTCAAATATTCCCTTTTTCTTATGCCCTCAACATGAGCTATGGTCAATAGTTGCCCATTTAACATTTTTTACATTTATTACACGAAAGGTTTGCACGAAATACATTCTAAGATGGGCGCTTGGTCTAGATGGGCTTGCATGAAATACATTCTTTACATTTAATACATTCTTTAAATTTATTACCCGAAAGGTCTGCACAAAATACATTCTTTACATTTAATACAGTTTTTACATTTGTTACACGATAGGTCTGCACGAAATACATTCTAAGCTCGGGTCGGGTCAAGCTGGGCTTGCACGAAATACGTTTTTTACATTTAATACATTTGTACATGAAAGGTCTGCACGAAATATATTCTTTACATTTAATATATTGTTTACATTTATTACCCGAAAGGTCTGCATGAAATACATTTTAAGCCCGGGCTGGGTCTCGCTGGGCTTGCAGGAAATACATTCTTTACATTTAATACATTTAAATCAATTTTTACATGAAAGGTCTGCACGAAATACATCCTTTTTTATACGTTTAATACATTTTCTCAATGAATGTCCGTACGAAATACACCTAACTATCGAGACTTCGTCAGGAGGGCCAATCGGACTGCATCGGGAGTTTGGCCCGATCTTGCACGAACATGAAAGGTCTTCACGAATTTCATACGATCGAGGCTAGGTCTAGATGGGCTTGCACGAAGTGTATGAAAGGTCTGCATTTTTGAATTTTATTTATTTATTTATTTTATACAAAATGATACACAAAACACCACAAAATGAACAAAATTGTGCATGGATTACACAGAAAAGTCTAGACTTATTTCCACTGGGTCCATATTGACAAAAGACTAACAAAACAATGGGAAAAAATACAAAGTGAGAAATCCGACAACAGAGAGTAAAACAAGCACTTCCAATAGATAAAATAAAACTGACTAAAACCCTCTGAAAATCACACCAAAAATTAAATGAAATCACTCCTGATACAATTATGGAAATCCGGTCACGACATGCGACATGCGACCTGCGACTTCAAAACTGCGACCTGCGTCCTGCGAGTTTGAAATATGCGACCTGCGACTTCGGCATTTTGATAACCTGTACCTGCGTCCTGCGTGTTTGTCAAACTGCGACCTTCGACTTCACAACTGAGATGCAAATAGTAATAAAGGGAAAGTGGCTTCACACATCAGCCATCTCGTCTTGTATGTGCTTTGGTGTGTTTAGTGTCTGAGTTGTGTTTTGGCTGTTAGTGTGAAAATTAACAAACGAGTCGTTAATTTTAAAATAAGCCATGGCGAGACGTGGGCGTAGTCGAGTGTGTCTTAGACAACCGTGATCCTTTGACCCCACGTTTCGAAACCAGTTCGGTCTCTTCCTCAGTCGCCTATGTATATCTCTTTCTTATTTTTATATATTGTGTCTTATGTATCTCTTGTTTTTCTAGCCGGGAAACTAGAATATTATGTTTGGATCGTTTTGTGTATATTTATTTCTTGCCTTGTTCCAAAGCCGTGGACTTTGGCGTGTACCAGTATATCGCTAATCATTTCTTTTGTATGCGATGATCGGTTGTTAAGGAAATATTTCATTCGTCCTTGTCTATGTGTTCCCAGTTTTCGCACATCGCTGTTTTTATAGCTTGTGTTCTTATATATATTGTTGCAAAAGTTTTCGTTGTGAAGACTAGTAAGTGTTTTCTTTGTTTTTCGTTTGTTCGCTTGTGTTCTAGTAGGGTTTTCAGGGGATTTTTTTCTATTACCACCAGTATACTTTTTTTGATGCCTATGGATAGATCTCAGTGAGAGAAGAACAATGTTTTTTACCTGGTGAAAATTGAAGCAACCAAACTCAAGTTACAGAATTTTAAACTATTAAATTTTGCATTTTAATTAGAAAAATCTTTTTAATTAAATCCCATAGGCATGTGGTTAAGGTCACGGCACCAATTTTATAGAGAATTTTGTTTTCAAAAGCAATGAAAGTGTCATATCTTTTCTATTTCTTGACCAATTTTGATGAAATTTTCAGTTTAACAAGTGTTCATGGCAATGAACATACTATTACCATTCATTAGAAAATTATGCCACCGTTTCCATGGAAATATGATATTATAATTACTTATTTGCATAATCAAATAAATGAAAGCAGTGAAAGTATATTTGTCTTTGTCATTTCTCAACCAATTTTAATGAATTTCAGAGTACAGAGTCTATACACCCTATACTTCATTCAGGAATCAAATTATTTATGCTGTTACCATGACGATCAATGAATATAAGGTTTTCATAAAGAGCATGATTGTCAAACACATGCATTTTGCAGTGTAGCATGATTTAGTGAAGCAACTGTGTTAGAATTGCCATACCGTATACTGTCATTGTTCAATATTATTGACTGAAATGCTAATTTACAGGAATCAAATTATTTATGCTGTTACCATGACGATCGATGAATATAAGGTTTTGCATAAAGAGCATAATTGTCAAACACATATGGATTTTGCTGTGTTCCTTTAGCACGATTTAATGGCATTGTCTGCTAAATTGTTGCAGTATACTACTACCATGTGAATCATGCAATAAATGTTACCATGGAAACATTTGTACAATGTAATATCCAGATTTCTGATTTGCTTTACTTAAGATGCCTAAAAATCATGCAATATGCCAATATGCACGAAGATACAAAATCAGTTTGGCAATGCAATTGAATGATAGCTATCATCAATGCATATCCTCTAGCAAAAGATCTCCTCTTTTAAAGTCCATAAGCAATGGAAAACACCAGGAAGTGTCCTCGTCTTCCTCGTCATATTTTATCAAATACTCTGTTTTCAATGGATTTTTTTCATTTTTTTTCACAATCTTAAGTACACTAGCACGAAACCATTCAGGTTCATTGGCACCCTCCTCGATACATTTATGGAGTACATATTTGTTCACTAATTGTTCAGGATCATCAATCAGAATGGGGAGAAGTTCCTGTTGTTTCTTGATTCGTCGTTTCCTTCTGGAATCATGTAATTTTGCAGCAAGTTTGCGTTTCTCCGTCTGAAAGTGTTCTGCCAGTTTGTCAGACACGACAGAGTCTGATGTGTCCGTTTGTTCATTAGTTTGTACCGGATTCAATTTTATTATTTCTTTTAAATTACTGATTAACTGTGGGAGTGTATATTGGATTCCTTTCTTTGATTGTTGGAATAAGTCCTTTGGTCCCTTTGAATGCAGTACAGCTCTGTGGAAATTTAGCTGAAGTATAACTGCAGCACGCTTCTCCTTATCAGACATGTTTATCAAATGTTCTTCAACTGATGTCCACACAGAATCTATCTTATTTGTCAATTCAACCTTCTTCGAGTACTGTTTTTCTTCTGCCTTTTTCTTATCCTCCTGTTTTTTCTTCAGTATGTCTAATTTCCTTGCTTGTAGGGCTGTCATCCTATCCTTGTACTTCTGTTTGTAGCTACATGCACCTTTCCTTGCTTTTTCAAGCAGTTTTTCCTTTTCCTCTTGATCCATATTATCTAACTATGCCTTGGTTTTATTGTTCGCCCACATGACCAGTGTTTCATAGCATAGGGTAGTAGCGGCAGGTTTTGTCCTGACAAGCAAATCTAATATAGCAAAGTCTCGTTCGCCGGCTACATTGGTTGTTGGTACACTTGACACAGACTCCTTCTCTCCATCACTCAGATCACAGTATTTTCCACCTGGCAACTGCTCCTCACACTGCCTTTCTAAAATGATCAATAAAGAATGCATCAGCATTTCCAACGCTTGTACTGTCAATGAGTCAAATTCCACACTACCAGTTTCCTCCATCAACTTGTCGTAAAGAGCATCCTTGTGGATAGGTGCAACTTCTGGTGCAAACATTGGTTCCCCCTCGAGCACTGTGGTAGCATCATGAGTCCATCTTTCTAAGCCCAACTTCATCTGTAAAAGATGTTGATTCATGTCAAGGATATTATCAACTTTCTCCACTATTCGCCAATATGGCCCAGTTACAACCTTGTCGATCAAACCCAGAGCACGAATTTCAGCCTTGTACACCGGTATTTGTAAATCCTCTGAAACCGCTGACAGTAACCTGTTGGGGTTTGGCCAGTTTGTAATAAACTGGAGTATATCACTGGCATGGTAATACACTGCCGCTGCATTGTAGTACATGATGTTGAACCTGTTGCCCTTATAGGATTCTAGCATCATTTTTTCATTTTTACTTTTCAAATGTACAAGAAAGTGTGAAGCCACACCAGACTCCTCGCAGCCACGGGGGTGGAACGCTTTAACAGCTGTTCTCGTCAACCTCACAGCTCCTGATTCACTTGTCTCAATGGCGTATTTCGGTTTATGTTCATCTAAAGCAATGCTTTCAAAAATTTTGAGAACACTGTTGGACTCTTGTGCAAAATTAGGCAGTACATGAATTTTGCAAAAGAAGTTAAACATCTTTCCAATATCAGCTTTGTGACTGTCAGATAAGTGGTCCCAATCCTTAGTTACTGCTGGAAGTAGCTTTTCAGCAATACTTTGATCTGCCTGTTGAAGGTGCCTATAGTTGGCCCCTGATCAGACATCGTACTGTTTATGGACATTATCAACTTGGCTACAACATCTTCTTTGTCAGAACTGTTGCCTGTGACTGCTTCTGCAAGGTAACATATGGAATCTTCAAATGATTTCATTACATCATTAGTAGTACTTCCGGGCATTTGATGCATTCCAAGTGTCATGGTTTGACCGCTGGGCAAAGTGACCTGGTAGCCTTGATAATGTTTATGAAACTTACTGGTGCCATCCTGGTGAAGACAGGTCTGAGGACTTGATAGCATTGCCTCTGCAACCTGGGTAGCAGCAATATGTTTGGCTTCTACTAGCAAAGTGCTTTTTAAAGCATTACTAGGGAGTCTCCCAATGTTTTTCTTTGCAAGCTTGCTCAAGACAGTTGTGATGACCTTGTTTACAGCATTCATGCTTACATTCAGTGACAACAGTTCCATGACAACTTCGCGAATTTCTGGCACATACTTCCCATCGCAGAAAGTTATAATGTCCTTGTCCTCTAAAATATCAGAGAGTTGTTCAAGCTCAGCTTTGTCCTTTTGTAACCTTTCAACTTGTTGCTGGAGGTCATTCATCAGTGAAGGGTTATCACTATCACACTTTGTCTTTTGCCTGAAATAACTCAGACTTTTCTGCAGTTTTATTTTTTCTCCTTTAAGTTTGTCAACTACTTCCTTAGCAGCTTGCAACTCACGGCATTTTGTCTGAAGGGTCTCTTTGACGGCAGCTGTCGCTTCTCTGTCAGTGTCTACAATCTGTTTTAAGCGTTCAACTTCCTCTTCCTTTTGTGCATTTGTTGTTTTTAGGTTTGAGATAGTTTCATCTCGTCTCTTCAATTTTTTATTCACATTTCTGATATTGACTGAGTTTTGTTTGGTTTTCAGCTTGATCAATGTTGACTGTGTCTGTTCAAGTAGTTCTGAGTTCTTTTCATAATCCTTTCTCAATTTGGTTATGGTTTCATGGAGATCATCCCTATCAGTGTGGAGTTCCAGCAGTTTATTGGTAATAGAATTTAACACACTTAGTAGGCGTTCATATTCAGCTTCTATGACATCATTTTCCATTTCTAAGTCATCAACAGTACGTTTCAAGCTATGATTCTCAGCAACAGCTGCAGCAGCAGTAGCAGCTAAATCTATGGAGTCTGTGGATAGTTCAGTCAGGGAACTGTTAACAAGGTGACTGGATGCTTTCATAGGTAAGGAGAAAGTGTCTGCCATGAACTTTTCCTTTGCAACATGCTGCCTATTACTGTTCAACTTGACTACCTTATCATACACAGTTTTGCCCCTGGCATACAAGGTGGCATCTGTTGCTCCACCGTCTTTAAGGCATGGGTAGTTTTGGCTTAGTTGCTTTGAAACCCCTTTAACAGAGAAACTTCTGTCCTTCTTACACTGAACAACACAGTGGTAAATGTCACCATTTGTCACAACTGCCATGGTCTCAACATACAGCTGCTAAGACTGCAAGAAATAAAAAAGTCAGTTCAGTGTTTGTAACACATCATTTGTGTATTACATTTAAAACAATCACCTTCAATTACTATTGATTTTATAAAATAAATCATTAAAATGATTTGTTCATTACAGATATCTTGTGTAAAATCTTTTTTGTTAAAGTTACTCAGCTCACTGCTCATAAAAACTGAAACTGGGCTAGAGGAAACTACTTTTGTTTTTACAGTTTAATCAATCACCTTTAATGAAAATTAATTTGATAACATAAATTATTAAGTGCTGTTTATTTACATATATCCTGTGTTCAATCTCTCTTTGTTAACATTAATAAGCTCACTGCTGATAAAAACTGAAAGGGGCAGGCAAAAACTACAGCTGTTTCTACCAGTACAACGCACATATTAAAACGCTGGAGGAAACTACTTTTGTTTTTGTTTTTTACCTATCAAAGCCACGGACGAAAACGCCCTCTACGACTGATTACAATTTCGACATCTCAAGAACATGAACAACCTAAGATGTCAATATTTAGCGACAAATCTATTCTAAAGTTTATATTTATTACTCATTAAATACAGATGCCATGTTTTTTTTCATCAATACGTAAAAAATCGAATGGAAAATAAGTGACAGAACATCAGTTAGCGGCCTCGACTCAGTGGACCATGTGTTCAATTGTTTATCAACGAAATTTACGTAAATTCACGCCATTTTCTGTATAAACTTTGCACTAGAGACCTTTTAACAATCAGCGATAAGTATCTGTTTACGTTTTGACAAGATTTCATTCAGTAGAGAGAGTTTTTACCTCGAAAACTTGACAACTTGACGCTGTAACTTTCTCTCAGCTCCGTGGCGCGGCGGTCCTGTATAGGAATGCCTTGAGTTGTATATGGCGCGGCGGATCCAGGGACTCAGACTGGGCCTGTACCACTTTGAAATTGGCTCTCCGCATCGGTTGCGTGCACTAAATCATACAAATATCATGTGATATTGAGTCTAAGATGATCAATTTTCATGATCAAACCTTTGATGATCAAATATTTATTGTTTTTGGTTAAAAAAATACTCAAACAAAGTAAACGTTTTATCCCCATTTCTCTAATTCTCAGCCGATTTTACGTAAAACCCCTCAAAATGGAGCTTACCTACCTACCCTTACGTCAGTGTTATTTTCAAAATGGTACGGTCTAAAAAAGCGATGCGGCGATTGGTTCTCCGCAAGGCATGTCAGGGGCCTGATCGGGAAATCCGGTGCCACGCAGAGACGGCCGCTCTGACCGGCTTCTTGGGAGCCGTGTCGGACTTCATTAGCCGATCGCTTCGGAATTACCGCAAACAATTCATTGAAACTCTCACAAATTGTGAAAAATTTATCTGGTAACCGTTTCCAATATTTTTTTTCTCCATACTCTGTCTTACTGCCTTTATTTTTGAAAAAGTTTGGGGTCATGTAGGCTGCCTGCGCGCACGTAAGCGCTTTTCGATGGGAAAGTGACGTCATTCTGAAAACCCTAGTTCTAGTTGCGTAATTCGTGCGGCGAACTGTGCACGTAGGCCAACACAGCTGTGTCATCGGAGCTCATCTCTTTCCTAAATGACACCACCTATCACTGATATTACTTGTGACTGCTTTTCATACTCTCAATAAACACCAAATACCTAAAATCATGGATCAGGTCGTGATCTCGCAGGTCGCAGTTTCAAACTCGCAGGTGGCAGCTAGGCCAGAGCACCCGGAAGTCGCAGGTTGCAGTTTGACAAACACGCAGGACGCAGGTCGCAGTTTTGAAGTCGCATGTCGCATGTCGTGACCGGATTTCCATATATAATCGACATAAGAATCTTGCAAATGACGTTGTAACATTTTTGAAAAATTGTAATTGCAATCAATATTCCTTATACTACGTGGAAGGCAATCCATAACTGCGAAGCTGAACTTGTTTGAAATAATTTAGCTCCTCCTGGGATATAATTAAATTATTGGCAGAACGAGTATATTATATTGTGTATACATTTGTCTGCTAAGGGACTGGTAAGTTTCTTCAGCCTGGGGGGGGGGGGGGGCGGTGGATTATTTTTTGCCGACATCAAAAGTGGCTGACCCCCCCCCCTATTCCAAATTTGAAAACAGGGTGACCCCCCTATTCCAAATTTCGAAAACAGGGTAACCCCCCCCGCGCGACATAGGTAAAACAAAAGGTGGACATAAATTTATATTATATATATATATATATATATATATATATATATATATATATATATATATATATATATATATATATATATATATATATATTATATTTTACGTTTTACATATATTTATATTTTAAATAGTCATTCTATGTTTTAATGAAATTGTTGACATGTCAGTTGTAAGATAGGAATTTCAAAGTGTCAATCTTAAAGTTTGAATACAGTACATTTTGAATGAGCTGTATTTTGAATGAGCTGTGAATGTATTTCACACTTTCTATGCTCTTTAACAAGATGTCCTGAACTGTTGTACAGAAATGGATGTCAATCATTAATATCAAAGAGGAAAAAGCAGTAAATCAAAACTTTGATGGGTTATAAGACTTGCCAGCCATCCAATTACATCTCCTGAGGAACCATAGAGAGCCATTTTAGCCAAATCTGATGTGTGCAGAATCTGAGATGACCTTTTCTTGTAACATTGATATTTGTGCATGTTGCGTTTTCATACTGAATCCTCATAGAGAGAACAGAAAAGTATCAGGAATTTGTCATGCTTTTCATATGAAATGCAGATTTCATAAGAGTACACTTTCACTTAGCAAACATCAAGATATCTCTGGCATATATCTCTGATTTATTAAAGTATGGCGCCCGAAGGGCGCGGAGAAAAACATGAAACGTCCTGATATCTCTGATGTATATGCCTTGTATATTAAAGTCATGCACCTGAAGGGTGTGCTGAAAAATGTCTGATGTATTAAAGTAATGAGCTTGAAGAGCACGCTGAAAATTATTGAACATACAGATATCTCTGATATATGTATGCTTGATATGTTAAAGTTGGGCGTGCTGAAAAATATGACTGATTATTAAAGCTACGCGCCCAAAGGGCGCACCGAAAAATACAACTGAATGATGAAATTTGTGGCTGACACTAGCATTTTAGGCAATGATGAGCCTGTGTCAAAATTCAAAAACACACTGACCCCCCCTATTGGGCATTTCAAAAACATGGTAACCCCCCTATCACCAAAGTCAAAAACAGGGTGACCCCCCCAATGAATCCACCCCCCCCCCCTCAGGCTGAAGAAACTGACCAGTCCCTAATAAAATTTGATGCCAGGTGGGATGGAGCTTGACCCCTTATTATTTTATGCATGAGATTCAGTTTCAGATACGACACTCTTTGCTCTACACGAAGCCACCGAAGTTTTTCAAAGTGAGCTGGCCCAATATGTTCCCTGGGGTGCATATCTAGAACAAACCTTATTATTTCATTTTGTGTCGTTTGTAGTCTACTAGTATGTTTACTTACAACCTTCAAACCTCGATACCAGTAGGCACAGGCATAATCAAAAAGACAATTAGGCTAATGAGACTGTTGGCAAGAAGTTTGCGTGTTTTCCTGTCAAAAAAGTGACGTTTGCGTAACAAAAACTTAAGACGAATGTTTGCCTTCTGAATTATTTGTGAGGCCATACTCTCTCCTGATAGTGTTTGATCCAAATCGGCACCCAAATAATTAACAGTATCCTTGGCGATGACATTGGTATCGTTACAGACTATTTCCAGCTTAGACTGTTGTTTTAAGAAATGATTCGAGCCAAAAAAGAATTGACTCCGTTTTACCAAGATGTAAAGTCAATTTGTTATCCACTAACCATTCATTCAAACTTTGTAGTTCTATTAGCTTAGTTCGTTTGTATTTTACCAATATCCTTGTCAGAGACCATCAGTGCTGAGTCATCAGCATACAAAAGAAGTTTACAATTTGCAGCAGAACACGTCATTAACATATATTGAAAACAGAATCGGACGATCCTCTGGATCCTTGAGGCACCCCACAATTAATCTGATTAAATGATGACATGTGATTATTTACGTTGACCACTTGCTGTCTGCAAGTCAGATAAGAACTGAACCAACGAACAGCTTTGTGACTCAGGCCTAACGCTTTAAGCTTATCTAATAAGATCCCATGATCCACGGTATTAGACTTGGTTCAAGTCGGTGAATTTAAAAAAAAATATTTTGTAATAGTTTCTCGTGTGTCTCTCCTATTTCATACAAACCTATTTGGACTTTAGCAGCCTAGGCCAGGTTTCCTTGCGATTAATTGAGCGCGTTACCTTTTAGTCTGCGCAGTATAGTCAGTTAGTTTCTGCTGATTCCGGGAGAAACTCCCGGAATCGCCATACTTTAATAAATCAGAGCTATATGCCAGAGATATCTTGATGTTTGATAAGTGAAAGTGTACCGTTATGAAATCTGCATTTCATACGAAAAGCATGACAATGACGGAAAAAAAAAAAATATATATAATACACACACACACACACACACACACACACACACACACACACACATATATATATATATATATATATATATATATATATATATATATATTATATTTTACATACATTTATATTTTACATACATCTATATTTTAACAGTCAATCTGTGTTTTAATGAAATTGTTGACATGTCAGTTGTAAGATAGGAATTTCAAAGTGTCAATCTTAGAGTTTGAATACAGTACATTTTGAATGAGCTGTGTATGTATTTCACACTTTCTATGCTTAACCAGATGTCCTGAACTGTTGTACAGAAATGGATGTCAATCTTTAATATCAAAGAGGAAAAAGCAGTAAATCAAAAACTTTGATGGGTGTTAAGACTTGCTAGCCATCCAATTCAATCCTGAGGAGCCATAGAGAGGCATTTTAGCCAAATCTGATGTGTGCAGTGTCTGAGATGACCTTTTCTTGTAACATTGAAACCATAAAAGCACAGCTAATAATGACAAAGACTGCCTTTTTTAACTGTTATTTTGGTCATAAAAAAGCATCATTCTGGGAAACCTGAGACACAAAGGAAAACAGTTGCATCAATGAGAACGAAAGATATCTTGCAATAAGTCACTGTATCAAATATATATTGTGAAATATTTGTGCATGTTGCTTTCTCATACTGAAATCTCATAGGGAGAAAAGAAAAGTATCAGGAATTTGTCATGCTTTTCATATGAAATGCAGATTTCATAACGGTACACTTTCACTTATCAAACATCAAGATATCTGTGGCATATATCTCTGATTTGTTAAAGTATGGCGCCCGAAGGGCGCAGAGAAAAATATCAAACATCCTGATATCTCTGATATATATGTCTTGTACATTAAAGTCATGCACAGGAAGGGCGTGCTGAAAAATGTCTGATATATTAAAGTAATGCGCTCGAAGAGCACGCTGAAAAATATTGAACATACAGATATCTTTGATAAATGTATGCCTGATATGTTAGAGTTGGGCGTGCTAAAAAATGTCTGATTATTAAAGTTACACGCCCAAAGGGCGCGCCGAAAAAAGCAACTGAACGAAATTTGTGGCTGACACGATGCATTTTAGGCAATGATGAGCCTGTCGAAATTCAAAAACACACTGACACCCCCCCCCAATTGGGCATTTCAAAAACATGATGACCCCCCCTATCACCAAAGCCAAAAATAACAGGGTGACCCCCATGAATCCATCCCCGGCCGAAGAAACTGACCAGTCCCTAAGTATCGCTCAGCGGTTATGTACTCTGTGCCAGGACAATTTTCGCCCATTTAGAACTTTTGCAAGCCACATCTACCACACGGTACCCAGACATCTGCTTGTTGTTGTTTGTATTATTGTTTTGTTTATCAGTCGTGTTTTTGTTGTTGTTGACCAATAAAATTCAACGAACGTAACTGTTGTGTTGTTGTTAATGTTTCAAACTCAGAGTGTACGTTAGCAGGTAGTTGTATTGGGCCAAGTAATGATAGTGTCCTTGTAGCGTTTCTTATGACATCTACGTTACGTTTGAAACATTAACAACAACACAACAGTTACGTTCGTTGAATTTTATTGGTCAACACAACAACACAACTGATAAACATAAACAACAATACAAACAACAACAACAAGATGTCTCGGTACCTAGTGCATCTACAACCTACCCCGAGCTTATGATGTATTTCGTGCAGACCTTTCATGTCATCAATGTAAAACGTGTGAAAATGTATTAATTGTAAAGAATGTATTTCGTGCAAGCCCATCTAGACCCGGCCCCGATCATAAAATGTATTTCGTGCAGACCTTTCGTGTAATAAATGTAAAAAATGTATTAAATGTAAAGAATATATTTCGTGCAGGTCCTTTCATGTAAAAAATGTAAAAAATGTATTAAATATATAGGCCTAAAATGTAAAGAATATAGCTAGACCCGACCCGATCTTAGAATGTATTTCGTGCAGACCTTTCGTGTAATAAATGTAAAAAATGTAAAGAATACATTAAATGTAAAAAATGTATCTCGTGCAGGACCGACCCAAAGTCCCGATGATGTCCGATCGGCTCTCCGGACGAAGGCCCGATAGTTGGGTGTATTCGTACGGACATTCATTGAAAAAATGTATTAAATGTAAAGAATGTATATCGTGCAGCCCTTTCATGTAATAAATATAAAAAAATGTATTAAATGTAAAAAAATGTATTTCGTGCAAACTTTTATGTATTAGGGCCTATAAGTTAAATTTAAAAAATGTAAAGAATGAATTAGAGCATGTGCAAGATGCGACCCAAACTCCCGACGATGTCCGATCGGCTCTCCCGACGAAGGCCCGAATGAATGTATTTCGTGCATGAATAAATGTCAAAAATGTAAAACGTGCTGCGCTGATCGGCCCTTCCGACGAAGGCCCGATGGTTGAGTGTACCTTTCGTGTAATAGGCCTAAATGTAAAGAATGTATTAAATGTAAAGAATGTATTTCATGCATGAATAAATGTAAATAATGTAAAACGTGTAGAATTCTTGACTACTGGCAATTACATGTATAACACAGCGGTATTTTGACTCTGCACAAGGCCAGGGAAGGATCCAAGGAGGAGCTGGATAAGTCTCGTCCGCACCTTCGTTCCCAGTACCGTCCGGGAGGATAAGTGGGATACCATTACCCAGAATGCGTCGTAGTCGGAAGTACCGCCATATTTGACGGTGCACAGAGTGCATGTCTCCATAAGACAAAGCTTACCTAAGATTGATGTGATCTATTCGCCCGTTTACACAAACGCAATCATACCTTGTAGAGTAAGTATTGCCTCAACTTTCAAACTGTTCGCTCACTCTAACGCTCGCCCGATGTGTTGTGTTTATTTGATGTAGAACTGTCAATGTTATAACTCGATAGTGCGTGTGCACTGATGACAGTGATGTATTGTGTACCAGACTACGATATATATAGCTTTACATGAGCTTCTGTGGCGATCAACAATACGTACGTCGTAAAAACAAGACCTAAACAATTACAAAGCATGCTATATTCAACTGTTATCATTTTCCATAGGACATCAGTGAGCGCATAACAATTTGATCTCATATAGGTTTAGGCCAAACTGTGTTGTTACCCCGTTCCACTTCGCACCATCTATTCCCATATCATTTCGCACCAAAACCTCTTCGGCCCAAAAGTCACATCGCCCCAAACAATTTCGCCCCTAAAACAACACAAATTCGCCCCAAACTTATTGCCAACCGGCAAAGTTATAGCCGACCCTGCCCTCAAACTTTTCATCACCTATCTATCAGCCCAGGTCTGAAATTTTGAAAGTGTGCATATTTCGAGAAAATGACATCGTGCAATTCCGCGCACGGCACCTGAGTTGTAGGATTTAGTAGTTCGCGTGTTTTCTTTTTTTTAACATGTCGTTTATGGTTTCATGCGGGAATAAATGTTTCGTGGTAGCCATAATATCCTGACACATTAATGCTTCAAAGTTGCAGGTAAAAACAATGTTATGTCAGCATACATCGTGGTATCGTTGTTTTAGGACTGAGTTGGTAGTATTATGATGGTATTACTATTTACTTGGGCGAAGTGGTTTTAGTACGAGGTGGTACTTGGGGCGAAGTGGCATTGGACGAAGAAGTACTTGGGAAGAGGTAGTTTTGGTACGAAATGGTTTTGGGGCGAAGTTGTGCGGGGCGAACTGGTTTTTGTGTGAAGTGTCTGGACCCCTTAGTTTAGATCCTTGATAGTCGAGGCATCTTTTTCACAATGTGTTTCAGTTTTTGTGGATACTAGCTTTCACTTCAACCATTTGCCAACAACTCCATTCCAACAACCAATTACCTGGCCTGGCCACACATTAGAGAAGGTACAGCGTCATTGACAGTATTTTTCAATATCCTCATTTCTCATCAAGAAACAGGCTTAGTATCATCAAAAATTTCATTTTTCACCTAATATTTGCACTGAAATTTTAAAAAATTGGTCAAACACGGAAAGCTTATCTCACTTCCTACGTCAGTGTGACAACTTGTTTACATACAGTGTTCAAATAAATGGGCCATTACTTCAGTTGCTGCGTGATTTTGCAGCTTTGACGCAACATTTTCTATGGACGCGTCAAAATACACGCAGCCAAAATTCCTAGCATGATCTCCGACTGTAGATGTCTTTCTTGCAGAGTTTTCTTTTCAGTTGTATGTTATGGGCAGTGTTTCCAAACTGTTCCTTGTCATTAACCAAGCATATACTACTGATATAATCATATTACATCGAAGATTACCTATTAAATACACCAGTTCATTTGCTTTATAATTCTCAGGTTGTCTTTTAGTAGGACACCACCCAGAGGACCCAACCAATAATGGGCAAGAAAAGCAATATTACAGTAAGTACCCAACTCGATACGATTTAGATACTTCACATTTGATTCATGTTGCATATACCGGAACCAAAGTCGTGTCAGAGCTTCAAGTAAGGCAAGTTGCTAATTAATCATTAATTTAGGAATGTTTAAAACTCTGATGGTTCGAGTGAAGCTCTAAACGTGTATTTGTCATTTTAAATTAAATTTCTGTTGCACGGAATTAAAATTTCTGTTCCTGAATCACAATTATAGACTGACTGCAGCTCAAAGTATCAGTATTTCAATGGACTTTGATGTTACTTTTCAAAGCTTCTAGTTAGTCCCTACAGACCCAGTCTGGGGGACTTATACCGGTAGGTTATGTCATGCCCCGTGCGTGCGTCCATCTCAGGGTTCTCCACGGGGGGTTTTTGAGGGGCCGCCCCTCTAGCTAATGTGCCGCCCCTACAATTGGAAACGCCGCCCCTTTGTTTTTGATGCAAATGAAGCTTGTAGTTGGCAATTGTTAGCGAGCAACTTGCGTACTTGCTGTGATTAAAATGTGCAATACAAATGGTAGGTCGTTCACACTTCGTAATCTTGACGGTGACAGTTATGGCAAATGGAAGTCGTTTCACACCTTTTTTTGAAGCGGAGTTTGTCAAAGTACCGATCTAATCAAACACATGTATCCAAAAAATCATTGCTAATGCAGTCCTGTTCTGCTACGCGCACGCTGGGGTACTCCGCAAAGTCTACAGTAGTGCAATTTCAAAGGATTTGAACTTCGAAGGTGTTAATATAGACGCAATTTGCTGGTGCACAACAAAGTTTTCTACAGCGTACACGAAACTCACAGCGAACTGCTATGCATGATCAATTGAAAGTTATCCCTCCTAAAAAATGGAATCTTCCAGTCTTAGCCAATCAGCAGTCTTATACTATACGGAAGTATTTGTCTATGCTCATAATACTAAGTCTTCGTTGCTGAGTGTACTTGCGCTATGAAACATACCTTTCTATTGGACAAAGGTACTCTTCCTTGCAAGCTGTACGGAGATGTCAAAATGGCGGCTGTTTCAAGTCAGCTGCCGTCGCGGCTATCGATAGCAGTCCAATCCGTGCATATTGTTTAGCACTAGAAGTTCAGCTTACGCAGACTACGTAGGAGACAGTGTGGTTTGAACTGCTAATGATTGCAAAACTCTGAAATTGCGGTAGGCTTTTCTGAATAACCATGCGTCGGGCGGGAGATATGGTTTCCGTGTTAGAAGTTGTGCACTGCTTACTAAGCTTACTACGTTTGCAATATAGGAGTTCACCGGTACCACAATTCAACTCTTACTAGGTATAAGCTCCATGATACAGTGACCAGTATTGTATAAAGATGGTTTTAGCTTTACATTTAGCCCTTTCCATTACTCTTTCCAACTGTTTGCAAATCGGTCGACAATGGGATACATGCCCGGGATACATGCGTTTGTCTACCCATGGACGTCCATGGTCTACCGTACGTCCACGCTCAGACTTTGGAGATCGGAAGGTTCATTCGCCTTTGATCATAAACAGTCAAGCGGAAGACTCATTTACTTTAATGTTTCAAAGTGTCATTTGTTAAAACTATAATTACTGGAAACGGAGGGTCAGCAAGTTGAGAGAAAGATATTACTTTATGTCTTTGTTCAATTGTTAGAGAATACATTTAAAAAAAAATAAAGACGATTGTTTTTAAGTACATATCATATACTTTAAGTATATGATATTTTTAAGTTTTCAATAAAAATGATACATTTAAAAGGCTCTGTCCAATTTTTATGTTCTAAAGTAAATTTTCAAAAATGAAAAGAAACAAGCTAAGTATATGTAAATGATATGCTAATTTTTATGCAAATTAGCCCCCCTATAAAATCACAAACTGTGGAGAACCCTGCATCTGTTCATGCAGATATCTCAGAGAGGCCAGGAACAATTTCATTCATATTTGGTAAAAGGATTATTACCTATGTCATTCATATGCACATCAATTTGTTTTGTGATCTGATCAAATATGGCCACTTGACGGCCATTTTGTTTTGTGTATTTGGTGTTGCTGCGTATGTTCACACAAATTTCTCAGTGATGCTGGAAGCGATGCTATTCAAACTTGGTACAAGGATTACTCCATATGTTATACATATGCACATTGACTTTTGTAATGATCCAATCAAAAATGGCTGTGTGAGAGCCGTTTTGTTTCCTGTATTTGATATGCATCCACAGGGTTGTCAGGGTTTATACACAAGGGCTCAAAGATGGCCAATTAAGAGATAATAAAGAATAATGCTATATGTGTCAATGCATAGGAGCTCATGAATTGATACATCTGAGATATGCCACTATTAGCCACTGTGGAGAATAGTTTCAAATTTTTATTAGCCACAGATAAATTTTATTAGCCACACATTTTTACGAAAACAAAGCTTTCTATAATGCTGTAATCTCCAGTGTCGGTTGCATGCACAAGAATAAACTATCAAGTAATCAACCCATCAACCTTGCATCCAATTGTCTTCATTTTAACACTGGAAATTGCATGACTCTGGACCGCGATGCAAATCGACAGCAACACGGAACGTTGAGACCGCGATTAAAATTAACACAGGTTGGGACCGCGATGCAAATCAACAGCATGACAGCAATACTTCCACGTTCGGACTGCGATTAAAAATAGAAGTTTGGTTACACGTAATTATGTTCCATCAGTACACGTAGCGTCTTTGTCACGTTATACAAGACGTCGTGTACATGTGGCACAGACCATGGAGGTAGAAAGAGAGGAGTCACAATGGCTCCAAATAGGATTACATTCCTTTGTAGTGAAGTGGTTAATCCCGTTAACACCTTTGTTTCCGAACCCTTTTGTACCATGTGCGTTACCGACGACCCAAGCTCATGGCGATCTCTTCTATATGCATGAACTTTGACCTAAGGAGAAATAAGCTGCTTAGTCGAGTTCAAAAGTGAAAGGACATGCGCACTCACATCTAATCGATTCTCGAGGTCGCAACCATTATAATGACACCGGATGTTTACATGTCGTTGCACCTCAAGATAAGTTACGGCTATTTTTCAGAAAACAGAAATGTAGGTTTACCGGTATACAATTTCAAAACGACGATTACATATACTCAGAATAGGATTGAAACGTTTGTTATTAACTAAAATGAAAGTTTGGGACATGTTCTTTCATGCAAGATATGGCTCATTAGTGGCCATTGAGTGGCCGATGGTAAAAAAACTCATCAAACTTGTGGTGATTTCACTTGCCTACTCGCACGGCCATTGTTTGTTGTGACAAGTTTTCTGCAAATTATAACGGTACCTCCAAGTGCTTCCATGCTTGTTTGTTTATAGTTCATTCATGCAAGTAGTGAATAAACAACATCGTTTTTTCCAAAAAAAAGATGGCAATCAGACAGGTTGCTACTCAACACTGCAGGCCTGGCTGCTTGACCAAACATTCCGAACGTTCCCGACGTACTGTCGGAAAAAGTCGGCAACGCAAAATGCATTGTGCGTAAGCTAATCTTTTACCGTTAATCCAGAACCACCCGTTGGGAGAACAAACGGCGATAACGCTCATGGTACAAAGGGTTGTGACTCCTCTCTTTCTACCTCCATGCACAGACGGAGACGTTCGGAACGTCATCAAACGACACTTCTACACGTAGTCATAATTACATGCAGTAAGTTTTAGATTTTCTTGATGATTTCCGGTAATTTAGACAGGAAATGTCGTTAAGTATGAGTATCATTGTAAATTAGCAAACATCTTTGATATCAGAAAATTCCGTGGAGTTCACCTGTACAAGACGTACGTTCTATGATTTCCTGACATAAATGAAATGTTGTCGTCTAATTCAACTTTTTATCTGAAGCTGTCACAGAGATTTCCCTAAACCACATAAATAACTGTATTACCACAGGGGCTCATAAGTGGCTATTTAAGTCAATATTACAGCGTTTTTCTTTCTTTTTCAATGTTACAAATAAACCAGCTGAAGAGCACAACACTTGTGTAGCTGTCTTTTGTGTAGCTTGTATTGGCATGTATAGTGCGCCCTCAATGGGGAATGTGATCATATGTAAATACGACCTTTAGTTCCGTGACCTCTAGCCAATTCCTCTGGCCATGCCTACGGGCCATGCGTACAGACGTCGCTGTGTTTACTGTACTAATATTTCCCAAGGGAGGCAGATCCGGCCATATCCGCAGTATGAGTGTTATGGTGAATCTTCGAAAACATGAAATCTTGGTAATTTTTTTTGACGGACACGGTCATTGTTTTGGCACATTGATCTGACATTGTCATTAAAGTCTAAAAATGAACGTTCGTGAATGTAGAATGTGAAAAAAATTGGACGCTGTCAGCACCATGTCCGAAGCGACCCATGTGCGCCGTGAAGTACATGTGTGGGCAACTTGATTATACTTTATAATGAGGACGTAATCTGGTGAGTGACGGCTGGTTCAAGAGTGGTGGGGCGTGCCTTATGCAAGAAATAAACAGGAAATAAACATATTTACAAACACGATGTATTGCCAATGGCCCGTACGCGACACAGCCGGCAGATCACCTCAGTGGTACAGCAACAGGTAAGTTTGTATGCCTATTTTGTTCCCATTTTATCGCTGGGAGGTTAAAAAGCCAGTCGAGATTGCGTTATCACCTAACACCAGTACTTCTCAAACTCTGCTTAAAACAGCAGCAACAGTCAAACACTAGGAAAAGTGCACGGGATTTGTCGGTTTAATACTACTACGAACATTCAGAAAACAACTCGAAGTCGAAGAGCTCCCACGTCCACCCTTCAAAACATGTACAGTCTGCCTCAGTGTTTCTGCAGATCGCGCACGTACCGTATTAAAGTTCAGGCAAACATTATGCCATTTCTTCAGTAAAATTCATGGCTTGATGACTCTTAACTAATTTGCTTCACCATCTCCTATGACTTTTTAATGAACTTCAAGTGTAACTATGACGAAGGCTGCAAAACTCGCTACCACGATCACGATACACCGCCATCTTTTACCCAATGGCAATGTGTGTTCATACGTGCGTTGAACCATGGATGTACATCCATGGTTGAACTGTGATCTGTGAAGTTTGCAAATAATACGCTCATTTTATTATGAATGACATTTAGATCGCTTTCGCATATAACTTTAGTGAGACTTCAAAAAAAAGAAACACTATTATGGAGCATATATTCTAATTGGGTGCATACTGTACTGGCAGAGTTCGCCCACTGGCCGACTTCTCAAACTGGCCGAGTTCGTAACTGGCCGAGTTCTCCAACTGGCCGAGCTCGCAACTGGCCGAGTTCTCTTGTATTCTCCCCTTTTCATGTAGCTGTGATATCGCAGCGGCACTTGTGGCGTGTATCGAACGCGCTCGGGTCATTTAGGTCATCGCCACAGTCCCGCTGCGAGCCAACGCATAGGCTTCGTTGGCAGTTTACTACGAGACCGACCGGAATCGTAGATTTTGCTTGCAAAATAATGAACTACTTTGAATAAATAAACTTGTATCATCTTTATTATTGACTATCTGAGACTATGTCTCTGCTACCTCCATGCTGAGACTCATTCTGTACGCGTGCTAACTTTCTTGAAGATAAGAACACGTATTTTCGACCATTTTCCCGTGAGCCGTCGACGGCTTCTACAATGTTTGCTCGATCACGCGTACAACGCACTGAATACTTTACTGGACTTTCTTTGCTCTGCGTTTTTGCCAGCAACAACAGTCGCCAGAGCCGTAACATGTTGCTCCATGCTTAAGGTCGCCGGTAGCCCTGGTGCTTTTTGACGCTCATTAATGCAGACTCGCCCACATAAATATATGAATATTTATGATGCATTTTGAGTAACCAGGTACTTAGCGGCGCTGATGGTCTTGGCTTGGCGATAGAGCTGCTTCCCTTGGGAAATAAGTACAGTAAGCAAGCGAGGGCAGGGCAGGAAGTAGGCATGGCTAGAGGTCACTGAACTAAAGGTCACATTTACGAGGACGCACTATACATGCAAATACAAGCTACACAGAAGACAGCTACACAAGTGTTGTGCTCTTCAGCTGGTTTATTTGTAACATTGAAAAAGAAAGAAAAACGCTGTAACATTGACTTAAATAGCCATTTATGAGCCCCTGTGGTATTACAGAAAATCAGTAAATTTAGTGCGAGGATACGACGAGCTTGAATAGTCCTCACGTAGAGAACCTAATTGTTTCTTAAACTTTAGACGAATTTCGTATGTTTCTGAAAAAACAATACTGCAAAATCAACCAAAAAAATCACAACTGAGCAAGGATACGCGTACGGCACTGTGTGCCTTCAGACGTACACGTAATTAGGTTTAACTAAACCTTTCTAATGAACAACAATACGGAACGTCGAGACCGCGATGCAATGTGTCGTTGGGATGGCGATTTAAATGAACATCAATACGGGATCATGAGGGCCGCGATGCAAATTGATCACCATTAAAATAATACCGCAATTAAAATTCGCAACTCAGAATGTCTAGACCGTGATGCACATAAATTTCAACACCGAACGTTGTGACCGCGATTTAAATGTGTATGTTCGCACAGACTTATTATACCTGCAACTTAAAACTAATAGCGATTTTGTTGCTCATTCTTTACTATTTTTCATAGTTTTTGGTAGCCGGTAACAGACACTTCATGTTCGTGTCGGCTACATGGACGATCTGCGCTCTGCTACCTTCATGGTCTGCTGTAGCAAAAGTTTGGATTCTCGCAAGGGTTCGCTTTGCTTGCTGTACACACGACAAAATGACGTCAAATTCATTGCGAGACTAGGGCTCGATTGCGTCTGCCTAAATTTTCAAAGCTCGCGATAGTCATTCACGCGTGATGCTGTGATAGTCATTCATGTGCATGCTGTACACTATACAAATTGACGTCAAATCTTTCGCGAGACTTGGCTCGATTGCAATTGCGCACGTCGGAGAGAACAATATGGAAGTAGATAAATTTTTTTCACAAATCGCCGAAAGAGAAGCACAGATCAACAAAAGACTAAAAAAACCCACGTTTTTGCTTATTTTGCGGCATTTTATAGCTACTATAGACTATAGTCAATAGAAGCTATTGGGATGGGTATCCGTCCGGCGTCAGTCTGTATGTATGTATGTATGCCTGTATGTATGTATGTCCGTTTGTGAGGCGTCCGTCCACTCAAATATCTTGAGAACCGCAGTACTTACTGATTTGATATTTGTTGTGTAAATGAAAAATATGATTTTGAGAAACTATTTTTTTTTAATTTTTTGATATAGTTGAAAATAAAATTAATGCCAAAAAAGGCGTTTTTTGTAATAAATCTTCTTCATAATAACCGCTGGTCAGACAGCTTTGTTATTTGGTATACAGGTCCCTAACGACAACCCAACTTAGATTTGTTCAAATTGTGATGAAATATGCAAATCTGAATTTTTAAGGAATTTTTTTGGTCATTTTTTATCAAAATAATTAATTTTTTAATTTTTTAATTTTTTAGGTGAAAAGGTAATAAATTTCTGTTTAAAAACTAAAGAAAGTACTCATGTTTCATTTTTTTCAATTTTTATTTATTTATTTTACATACGAGTACATTTTTTATGTGTCAAAAATGCATGATTCAGCAGGTGCTCCCTGTTTCCTAATGTTGCTGAGTGAGTGTTGGAATACCTATTTCAATTTGCGTAATTAATGAACTTTCCTGATTTGAGTGATATGTCCTGAAATACTACATCAAATTCGATGAAATATGGTATAGATGTTGATCTACGGTGCTGTAATACAATTTAGTGACACTTAGCAGTGTCATTTCATTTAATTGCTAATTTGCATACATAATACATTTTTGTTTTTAGGGTGAATGCCCAGAAGCACTGCATCACATTGTATGAAATGTGATGAAGCAGGGCTTGACAATTCCTATCGCCTGACGCCCGGGACAAGTGAAATTTACGTTTGGGCAAGTCAAAAATAAAAATCTGGTCGCCGCCGGAAAGGTTGTCTGGCCCAATCAACGCAAACCTAAGTTGCGGTTTGTGCACGTATTGCCCGATTTGCGTTGTCGTTCACACGAAATAAATGTCAATCACTGACTCTTTTTAGATACAATTGTGACGTTCTTCTTAGATTCACCTGCCGACTCACACAATGTTGCAATTTTTCGATGATCGACATGAAATTGTTTCATCGTCCAATTAAAAAAGTCGATTACAATTTGGCGTAAACAGCATTTCTTTGTCGTATGCTGATTGCTCCGCCCCAACAAATTAGGTAAAAAATTGCAAAACCCAATCATATTGCTTATCATCGATCGACCATACTGTACTTCAAAATCATTTATGCTGCCTAGCGAGGTAGACAAACATTGTTGGCAGATAGTCTGTGGATGATCGCTGTAAATATGAGTATTTTATGGCAATATTTCCACGAACGTATACAAGGCATTGTGCATTTTCGCGAGCCAGAGCGTAATTTCCGCTCCGCAGACCTACGCAAAAATCAAGCAAAGTTGTTGCCGTAAAGAGGTGCATTATTCAAGACGATAGGCATTGTGTAACTCTGAGAAACGACGTTGCGATGATTTACGACGGCGCCACGAGGGCCAGCGTGAGTGGGATCGTCTGAGAATCGACGACTCGATGTGAATATTAGAATGATGTTTCTGACAAAAGATCTAAACATAAGCGTTATGATGAGGAAAAACGCCGTAGATGTTATCTCCCGAAATGGAAAGCACCACAGTGGCCTTGGTTTAAATATGACGGTTCCAAAATGTTCAGTACGTTGTGTCTCAAATACCCCACCATTGCCAAACCAAACGAAATGCTTTTCTTGACAGATGCGACATGTTTCGCGTTGAATCGATAAGGTCTCACGAGTTTAGTCAACCACATTTGGACTGTTTGGCCCATCACAGATGAGATCGTGACAGGACAATGTAGGAATTTTGTGGGTCCCGCCGAGCCCGATACGGTTTCACTTGTCAACACCCTGATCCCTTGCACTCGCTAAGCGTAAACCGAATGACGATGACCAGCGACAGAAACTGACCAATCTTTTTACGACGGCATTTATGCTTGCCAACTACGGAAAGCCGATGTATGATATGTACCTTCAATGTCAGCCCTGCGTACAGGTCTGTGTGTTCCCGGCGTTATACGACCTCTTGTGGTGGAGGCCGTATAACGCCGGGAACACACAGACCGCATGCAGGGCTACTTCAATGTGAACTTTTGAGAAAATTCAGCATCAACATCGGCAAAAATTACCAAAATAAGAAAGCCCTGAAAGCCGCTACAGAATTCGTCGCAAGTAATTTGGTCCTGATTATTACAAATGGAGGACAAGTAAAATTGTGAGGACAAGTGAAATTGAAAATCCACTTGTCCGACGGACAAGTGAACTGGAAAAAAAATTGTCAAGCCCTGATAAAGGTGATAATCTATCAGTAGGGAGGCCAGCAGGTCGCCCAGGACATGCTGAATTGACAGTCAATCACCAGTGACTTAGTCATGTTCAAAATTGAAAAACATCGATAACAGGAAAGAAAATTGTGGAAAAAAATACATGAGGCTAAAATTAAAAATGCAGCTATTCTCTCATATGTTTTTTATTTCTTTATATGAACTACTTACTTTTTGAATAAACTGCAAAATTGAGCTAGAAACGGTACCGGGAACGGCGATCTGAAACATG
Organism: Ptychodera flava; assembly: GCF_041260155.1. Lineage (NCBI taxonomy): Eukaryota > Metazoa > Hemichordata > Enteropneusta > Ptychoderidae > Ptychodera > Ptychodera flava. Next base: position 1,721,900 of record NC_091940.1, on the reverse strand, counting down.
GCAGCACCTAATATTTACATCGCTGATTTTGAAACGCATTTTTGAAGGTGAGCCAATCAAAACATCCCTTACATCGAATACTCATTTGAAAGCCCAGATCTCGCTCTTTCTCGCGATATAAGGTTCTTCACCAACATAGGGCAGTGTATATGACCAAATCTGAGACAAAAAATTGAGAGCGATTTTCCGAGACCTAACCCGACCAACTCTCAGTGAAACGTCCTCTAGTACGCAGTTTATCATTATTTCTTTTGAATTTTTGCTAGAAAAATGAGAAATTTTGAACAGCTCACGTATTTATTAGTCCCCGCGGACGAAGTCCGGCGGGGACTTATAGATTGGGTCCCGTCTGTGCGTCCGTCCGTCCGTCCGTCCGTCCGTCATCAACAGTTTCTCAGACACTGCTGAACCAATTTCGTTCAAACTTGGCACAAAGGCATAGCACTATGACCTACAGATGCACGTCGATTTATTTTGTGATACGATCGAATTTGGCCGCGAGGCGGCCATTTTGTTGCGATTTTTCATGTCTTTGGACCATAACTCAGACATCCTTGAGCAGATTATGTTCAAACTTGGCACAAAGGCATAACACTATGGCTTTCATATCCATGTCAAATAATTTTGCGATATAATCCAATATGGGCGCGAGGCGGCCATTTTGTTGCAATTTTCATGTCTTTGGACCATAACTCAGACATCCTTGAACAGATTCTGTTCAAACTTGGCACAAAGGCATAACACTATGGCCTACATGTGCATGTCAAATTAGTTTGCGATACGATCCAATATGGCCACGAGGCGGCCATTTTGTTTGCGATTTTTCATGTCTTTGAACCATAACTCAAACATCCTCGAACTGATTCTGTTCAAACTTGGCACAAAGGCATAACACTATGGCCTACACATGCATGTCAAATTATATTGCGATACGATCCAATATGGGCGTGAGGCGGCCATTTTGTTGCGATTTTTCATGTCTATGGACCATAACTCAGACATTCTTGAACCGATTCTGTTCAAATTTGGCACAAAAGCAAAACAGTATGCCCTTCATATGAACACCAATTTATTTTGTGAAATGATCCAATATGGCTGACAGCTGGCCATTTTTTTGCGATTTTTTCATGTCTTTGAACCGTAACTAAAACATCCTTGAACCGATTTTGTTCAAACTTGGCACAAAGGCAAAGCACGTACTATGGCATGCATATGCATGTATCAATTAACCTTGCGATAGGATCCAATATGGCTGCAGAACTGCATTTTGTTGGAATTTTGCATGTCTTTGAAGCATAATTCAAAGGTCATTACACCCATTTTGTCCAAACTTGGCACAAAGATCAAGCACTATGGCATACATGTCAATTTACTTCGTGACATGTTCCAATATGGCTGCCAGATTGTAAATTTTTTCCAATATCTCTTAATCATATGCAAATATTCCTTAACCAATGTTGTTGAGACTTGGTACAAAGATAAAGTACTATGGCATACATATGCATGTCTACTAATTTTGTGCTATGATCCATATGGTCAAGAGACAGCCATTTGATTTCAATTTTGGTGTGATTTTTTTATGTCTTTGAAACATAAACATAGGTCACTGTCCCTCGATGGACTGATTTTGTTCAAACGTGATACGAAGATAAAATACTATGGCTGCATTCTTTGCACATTAAATTGTTTCATTATATGATCCAAAATGGCTGATTACAACAACATACCCAATGCCATAGCATTTCGAAAATTCCACCAAACCATGTGTATAGTATGTGCCGTCATGACACTAGAGGCAGTGAGGGCATCGTTATGTGTGATGTAATCAAAAGTTCCTTCAGTGGTCATTACCGGCAGAGATGAGTCATTTATTACACGTTCCTCAGATTACTTTATTATGCAAGTCACAGGCCTGATGCACCCATTGCATCAATGTCATTCCACAGCGACCTAGACCACAGCTACCTAGACACCAATGATTATAACAAAATGGACAAGCGGGGACTGTGTCATCAACGATGACTTGTTGACGGAGATATTGACCACGCTTCACAGTAAGTGAGGCTACCCACAATGCTCCATGATCCGTACACACGGAGATCACTCATTGAACTGGAGCAAATTTCTCCTGTACACAGAACAGCTCGGTCCATATATCAAAAGTCTGGGACCATAGTTTTGATAATCATAATTCTCTCATTTCTCACGGTGAATAATGAGAAGATCAATCCCTTTTGCGCAGAGGAGATAGCAATTTTGTGATTTTGTCGACATAGATTTTTGACAGCCATACACAATATTTCAAGGAAACTGAGGGAATAAGTTGCATCTGTGTTGGCAAAAGAAAGGGTATTGATTTTTTAAATGTTTGTAACAAAGGAAATTTGCATGTCTGACAGGTGGTATGATGAGACCATCTTAGTTGCTAATAACTTTACCATGACAAGTATGCAATTTTTAGCACCTCCAAACATCGACTTCTTATTCAATTTACTCCTGAATTTTAAAGATGATCAATAATTTTGGAACATAGTTTTAACCAATAATCCTTAAATTAAATTCTAAGTTTCAAATTGTTCAGAAACTGATAAAATTGAAGAAGCCTTTACCAAATAATGTCAAAACTCCACATGGCCCCAGTGGTGATGTTTTGAAAGCCTTTATTTGGATAAAATACTTATTGTTGGTAGTTTTAATGCAGTAGAGCTATTCAAAAGTGTCATCAGCTCAAAAAGACCTTCAATTTGATATATCACTTATGCCATTTGAGCTTAATATTTTCATTTTGTCATTTCTCGTTAAGTGTCGTTCATCCGTTGCCATGGATAAATCCAATATGGCCACCATCGTAATCACGTAATTTTCGGATACATTTGTGTGTGCCATTGAAATCTATCTCCATGCCAAATTTGGTACAAAAAGGTGTTTTATTAACAAAGTTACAGCAAATTTACTGTAAATTTCAGCTAAAACTCCTTCATTTTGTCCCATTGTTCCCATTGTTATTATATGTATTGTCTTTCTACAGAAAGAGTAAAAGTGAATGTTTTAAAAAGCTATAAAATTGTAACCGTTCATCCAATTTCGAAAATTAAAAAAAATGTTTAGCTTCTCTCATTGAAATCTAAAAAACTACATTAATTAAAATGCAGATTGAACATTTCAAAATTTCAGTTGGCCTCCCTACTATCAGTGTTATAATTGAATGAAAAATGATTTGCAACATCCTATCAATTAATTATTACTTGAATCATTTTTAGCTACTATAGACTATAGTCTATAGAAGCTATTGGATGGGTATCCGTCCGGCGTCAGTCTGTATGTATGTATGTATGTATGTATGTATGTATGTATGTATGTATGTATGTATGTATGTCCGTTTGTGAGGCGTCCGTCCACTCAAATATCTTGAGAACCGCAGTACTTACTGATTTGATATTTGTTGTGTAGATGAAAAATATGATTTTGAGAAACTTTTTTTTTAATTTTTTGATATTGTTGAAAATAGGCAAATTAATGCCAAAAAAGGCGTTTTTGGTAAAAAATCTTCTTCTTCATAACCGCTGGTCAGACAGCTTTGTTATTTAGTATACAGGTCCCTAGGGATAACCCAACTTAGATTTGTTCGAATTGTGATGAAATATGCGAAGGTGTATTTTTAAGGAATTTTTTGGTCATTTTTGGTCAAAATTTGACTTACATTGTATGTAATTCTTGTACTGTATAAACCCTATCAATTCACCCAGAAAAAAATAATTAATATGATTTTAAATAATTGAATTAATTAGGAAATCATCAAAGCCAAAATAATTTCAGTGTAGAATTATCAGAAAGTTCAACTTTTTGACAGTTCATAGTGAAATCATGTAAAGGCAACTTTCCTGAATCCAAACTTTGACATATTCTGAACCATCATTTATTGTGCCTGTATGTTATCTAACAGAAATTGCTCATAATAGTTTGTCATGATAGGGTGGTCAAATAAATAGAGATAGAGAAAGTTCTAATTTCCATTTATGGTTGACTTGGTAAGGATAAAATTACTCTTTGAGGAAAAAATAGAGTGGTCAATTAAAAGAGTGGTCAAAGTGATAGGGTTTTTATGGTAAAGCTGGGCTGTAAGATTCCTCATGTGCTATTTATAGCAATTATGCAATCTGTGTAAACAGTGCAATGAAAGTGTTACATGATTCCTTATAATGCTTTTGATGACCTTGAACTTCTTAAGTTTCAAACATTTGTCTCTTCAGTGTGCTTTCTCTGAGTACGTACAGTCTCAACTTATTCATCAGAACTTACTTACAATGTTAATTTGAAAGTTAAAATGTGCTTTGTTAATAGGATGGAAATACTGATAAAGATAACCAGCTTAAGATTCTTTATAACCTGACAGATACATATATGCTGTTTTTTATGATGTAAATCTTGATTTAACCCTTTTCCTGCCAGACAGTAATAACTGTATCACTTTCCCATCAGCCAAGTCAGTAAAAAGCGGTATTGAGCCAAAACATGACGTATTTTCACCCACTTGGCTTGGTATGTTATAGCATCTTTTGTCCAAAAAAAATCAACTTTACAGTATTATGTTTTCAACAGCCTTCAAATGTACAGTATTATGTTAAAATACATCATATGGAATACGTTGTGTTTCATTAATTTAAACATCTTGACCTGATGGTGAAATATGGACTTGGCAGGAAAAGGGTTAAGCAAGTCTTGTTTACTTTAATTAGAATGTAATTAACTCTCGTTTATTAGCTTGTATAGACTAATATAGTCTATAAAAGCTATTGCGATGGGTATCCGTCTGGCATGCACCGTCAGTCTGTATGTATGTATGTATATATATATGTATGTATGTCCGTTTCTTAGGCGTCCATCCACTTAAATATCTTGACAACTGCAGTACTTACTGCTTTGATATTTGTTGTGTGGATGAAAAATAGGATTTTGAGAAACTGTTTTTTTTAATTTTTTGATATTGTTGAAAATAGGCAAATTAATGCCAAAAAAAGGCGTTTTTGGTAAAAAATCTTCTTCATAACCACTGGTCAGACAGCTTTGTTATTTGGTATACAGGTCCCTACAGATAACCCAACTTAGATTTGTTTGAATTGTGATGAAATATGCAAATCTGTATTTTTACGGAATTTTTTTTTCCATTTTTGGTGAGGCCATCCTGAAATGAGCTATCACAGATATCCACCTTCTTCATCAATACATGTGTCACAAAAGGTTATTCTCTACATAACGCAGCAGAGCTCTGTCAACTGTTGAGTCGCTGTTTTTTCAAAACCGCTGGTCAGACAGCTTTAATATTTGGTTTACAAGTCCCCAGGATGACCTTTGTGAGATAATTTCATACAGTCATATATCCATGTCTATTGTAGCTTCAGGGACTTTGGCCCTATGTTTGTAATTGGGGTGGCTGCCCAGATTGATTTTACGTTACGTTTATGGTGGTTTTCACCACCATGGAGCTCATTCTCGGCCATTTAGCCTCTTCTGTATTGCAGTATTTTGAATCACAGACCCATTTAATGAACAGGACTCTATCCTCGCTCTCCGAGGACCAGTAATCAAATTACCAATTAACAAGTGGGACTGTGTCATCAACAATGACTTGTTCACAGTATTCACTTGTTGGTCAAAACAGGTTTCAAAGTTTGACAAGGTTTGAGCTTTTGCTAGTCATAAGATCTGTATATTTAATGGTGCACAATAAAATAATTGGTGAATCTTTTACATGAAAACTGAATGTCAAATCATTTCAATTGTTTTGAGAGATGACTATTGTTGATATACATCAATTTTATTTGATTTCTTCATCACCAGAATGTTGGGAAATGCTTTTATCTTACTCAAAATGAACAGAAGAAAAAAATATTCCACCTTAAATATTCATGTGCAGATGACCAGTATGTTCGTGTTTCTAATGCTAAGGAAGTCATCAAGGGATGGGAAAGTGGTGTGTTCCTGGAAGAAAACATACAAAGAAATAAGACAAAGGAAGAGGTAAGGTGCAGTTACACAATTCAAGCATTGAAAATGTTGTGGTACAAATACCGGTAGTTCTCATTAAAGGGGAAGTTCACCAACGCTGATTTTTAGCTCCCATATGGCCATACATGTATGTGCCACTGGAAGCTATTCTTATAGGTTGGAAAAATTGCCTGTCTGTATGTATGTGTGTACTGGTATGTCTGTATGTACGTATGTATGTATGTATGTGTGTCCGTCCACTGCAAAAACTCCTAAACAGCAGCACCTACCATCTTAGTATTTGATGTACAGGTGCACCCAGGGTTGGAGGTGTGAAATCGTTCAAATGAACGTGTCAGTGTCAAAAATGTGCAAATGAGGGGGGAAAGGAAAAATCCTGCAAATTGCTAAAATTGTGCAAGCGTTTGTCAGTTTAGGTTGAAACTTGGTATGCAGGTTCCTTTAGGAGTCTTTCCACAGTAAAGCGCAACATTTGACATTCCCAATTTTGGAGCTCTAGCTTTTTCAATGATAACAGCATTCACACAGAATGATATTATTTTTAGTAAGTACTACATATGAGCATATATAAAAAATAATATTAAAGCTGTACCGGTATGTCCAGCTCAACAAAAATTATAGATTTTTATCTTTGTAAATATGGCCTCTATTTGCTCACCATTTTGTGACATTTTGTACCCCTGTTACATTAGGAAGAGATATTTACAATATTGATACTATTTGAATTGATTTCAAATGCAAAGTAGTAATGTATTATAAGCAATTACGAACTAAATTTATTCTTGGAAAAAAAAAACACTAGGGAAAGGGCCAAATATTATGCCAAAAAATATTGGCAACGCGTGTAAGTATGTCTGTCAAACTCTATGCGAATTGATAACATGAGCACAATAAATATAGTGAAAACTGTAAGCTGCAACAAACCACTCACACATTTGACTAACAATGAAATCTTCCACTATGTAACATTCTTTATTCTGTCTTTATTGAAGCTTGGGTTCTCTTGCAGTTAAAAATATTTCTGGAAGGCGTCTGTCCACATGTTACACGCATTACCTCATTTCTGAAATCAAGATTTAAAAAAAAATTCTTTTGGTATACATTGCTGAAATGTTGTCATTTGAGGGTGCCCTAAATTTCATGTTTCATGGAGCAATTGAATAAAAACCAATGGCCACCATTACTGAGAGCACCTGAATGGCAGGATGTCTGTCTTCTTTGTTACACGCGTTACCAGTGTTACACGCATGGAAGTAATTGTAGTTTAATTAAACACAGGATAGAATAATGTTAATTTGTTTTTTAGTGTGACAATTCTATCTGTATCAGAAAGTTACTGAAAGCTTTCTTTACAACTATTGATGCACCTCAGATGCCCATATCGTTTATGAACAAATTGGACGGAACTGATGATGTCTGTCCAATGTTACATACGTTACCCATAGACAATACAGGGGTCTTCCCTCTGTTGTCTATATGGTTATCCACAGAGCCAATTTGTAACAATTCACTTCATAATTCTGAGGTATTTAACTTCGTCATGACATATTCATATATAAATCAATCAAGTACATTTATTCAGATTGGAACACACACCATTTGTGTATAAAGCCAATCCAGTGTCTGTCCATGTTACATACGTTGCCAGTTGCCATAACATTGCGTCAGATATCCTCCTCTTCTGATAATATTTAAGATTAAAATATCTACTGAAGTGTGTTTCTAGTTCTTGTAGACTAATGGGTTTCTTTCAAACTTGGCACAGGGATCATAATGGCATACATGTGATCAAATACAATACTACCGTAAAATTCCAAATTGAAGCTGCGGCTTGTATTAGAAACATTTTTGAGGAACCCTGGGATCACGCACTGAAGTCCCGGTGCGGCGTCAGTTGCGTACATTTCCTGTGTTTCGATATTTTTCTCCATGTGCGGAGGCAATCGCTTTGTTATGCAAATTAGCACCACTGAATTCTGCGTGAGAACAATTTACCAGCATAAAAAGCCCCTACCCTAGTGTAACTCCAATATAGAAACGTTAGGAGAGTGTATTTGGTCGTTAAACTTGGTAAAATTACTTTTAGATAATACGGAAACTATTAAAAGATGTTAAAACAATGGGAAACTGGAGTTCCCTTGACAGCATCGAAAGGAAAATGACACGTTTTTCCAGTACTTTCTTGATTCTCTGACCCTGCTCACCCCCATCCCCTAAATAGAATAGTCTCGCTAACGTCGGCCATGTTGATCAGCAGCATGCATGAAGTCTTTGTAGTCTGGTTCCCTGACCCATTTCCCCGGTAGAGGGCGTGGGGAAATATAGGGTCAGGTACCGGCTAATGTAAACATGGATGCTATTGGGTTAAAATAAAACAAGCTGTGATTGGATGAAAGTAACACTTGTAACTTTTTCTCATGTTTCTTGGGTTTCGCACTTTCAGGCTCACTTGACGCCAACTTCTTGTTTGTACCACATATCCGTGGAGGTAGAAAGAAATACTTTTTACCTCCATGATTTAGCCACTGTGATTTAGCACACCTCTTGATACTTTTAGAACGTCTACATGATGCCTGACATTTTTCACGAAATCGGACACCATTCTATCCATCGAAATCAATCGTCGTTCACAGTTCCAACAAAGTTTGCTTTCAATTAATAGCAGTACTTGTGGCGTGTATCGAACGTGCTCTGGTCATTGGGGTCACGCCACAGTCGGCGCGGCGATGACCTCAATGACCCTAGCGCGTTCGATACACGCCACAAGTACTGCTGCGATATCACAGCCAGCCTTCAATCACCTCTATTTCCCCGTACTTCTGGATTAATCCTTTCAGTTTATGTTTCCCGTCTCGTGTGCCAATGTTTTTGGTTCGGATACCTGTGTTCGAACATAATTCTGATCCAGTCGAATTTTGACCGGCGTTTTCATGGTAGCAGCCATATTTGTTGTAGCTTGTTCTGTCAGGTGACTAACCTCCGCCATCTTGAACAAAATTCTGTTCAAGATGGCTACCCGGTACCTGACCCTATATTTCCCCACGCCCTCTACTGGGGAAATGGGTCAGGGAACCAGACTAGAAGTCTTTGTTTCAAGTTTAGGGTTTTTTTGACGCTGAAATTTCACAAAAATGTCACTTCTGTATTCAGAGATTGTACAATCAATTTCTTTGGACGTGTTAGTCGATTTTGAAAGCGATAGAAGATCAAATGGTGTTGAAAAAATCGTGCATAAAATTAGCATAAATTAAGCGTCCATGGCAGATTACATGGGGTCCCCTTGATTTACAGCCGTCTTGTGTTGCCGAACATGTGGCTCATACTCGGACAGAATTTTGTGCAATAAAGGCAAGTGAATGACCTTTGGTAACTTTACTGGCATGTTTTTGTGAACTGTTTTGCGGTCAAACTTTATTTTCTCATGATCAAAAACGGACCGTGTACAAGCTTATACGCACCCACCATGGTCATTCAGCAGCCACAGTACAGTATAGGCGTAGTTCATTATGTCAATATACGTGATGCAGGTGGTGTTGTCGTACGTCAAGCATCGGTAAGGGTACGTGGGTATTGAATGAAAACTACATATTTGAAACATTGTATCTCAATCTCTCAACTATTTTAACTTATAGACAAACACAGCTGCATCAGGTAATTGAGAGATGGTAATTGACTATGGCGGTGTTTACCACATTGACAAAAACTTTGGCCGTGTTCAAACATACGTGATACACACAAACGTACCAATACATGCGGCATTTTTTGTACTTTTGTTACTGTCGATGACAAAATGCACAATAGTAGTAGTGTTAAAAAGGAACTTTTTCTTGTGTATTTTTTCCTGTAAGAAAGACACCTGTCAATCATTAGCACAAGTCAATGACGCGACGCAAGCCAGCTGGTGTGAATATCACTAGCATTGTTTCATGATGGGCTCAGAGAAGGGGGGCCGCTTCTATTATGGTACAATTCAAAAACCCAAAATTGGTGAACCAAGACAATGTTTCAAAGTCAGGGTGCGGCTTCAATTAGAGGTGCGGCCTCAATTGGGAATTTTACGGTAACAATGTCATGTCTGTCCATGTTACACGCGTTACTGTTGCCGCTACAATTTGACCTCCTCCTTAAACAAAGAAATTATTTATCTTAAAATAAATATTTTTAGATGACAGACCTGTAGTTCTGTCCACCCACTCAACTTTTAGATTCAGACCCGGGGATTAATAAATTTAATTTTTGACCTTATTGTCGCAAAGTGGTTGCACTTTACTGTGGAATGACTCTTAGGTATTTTAAACGAGATGTCTACAGATTTGGGTGAAATTTGCATGTTTGTATTTTTGGGGTAATTTTTAGCTCATATTTGGTATGTATATAAATACCTTATATGGTGAGTCCGTGGCGTCTGTATGTCTGTATGTATTTATGTATGTATGTATGTATGTGCGGATGTATGTCTGTCACATGCAAAAGCTCCCAAATTGCCTCACCTACCATTACAGTATTTGGTGTATAGGTAGACCCAGGGGTTGAGATGTGACATTGTTCAAATGGACATGTTAGTGTCAAAAATATGCAAATGAGTAAAGAAAAAGGGGAAATCCTGCAAATGTGTGGGAGTGGTGGCATTAACTGAAACAGTCCACATATCTGAGTTGGAGATTCTGTTATCTCTTACCTATTTGTATGCATTGTACCTATTGTGTGAAGGAGTGGTGGCAGTGACTGAAACAGGCTACTCCACTGACCTTGAGGCATTTCCTGTCATTGTTCATGAACTGATACATATTGGCAGACCTGCTGGAACCATGAAGGACTGTGTTAAAACATTCCTCTGCTAAGCCTGCAGGGCTCGAAAATTCTCGCCGCCCGACGCCCGTGACAAGTGAATTTTGAGTCCGGGCAAGTGAAAACAACATTCTCCCAGCCCGACGGACAAGTGAATTTCAATGAGGCCACTGTACGTACGCGCTGCCACTCTCTAGTGCTTTGAGTGTACAGCTTTAGATATGGCCGGCCGATAAAATAGCTCTGTTATACTTGGTTACAAAATAGCAAAATATTGACGTCTTTGCACGATGTTTTTTTCTTCTGATGAAATGATGCCTCCTCAACAGAAAACTACAGCTTACAATAAAATGTTGTAAGGTATTGAAACAATTTACCCTCCTTCCTACAAAGTTACAAGGTATTGAAACACTTTACTCTCCTTTCTACAAAGTTACAAATTCCCTGGTACGTGAAGCAAACATTGTTGCTGTTTGATTCTGCAATCTCGGTCCCTCAGTCCCTCATAGACGGACCGTGCTACAAAACATCATGGAGGAATGATGAATACACTGAGGCTTGGCTTTGCCTCTGTGAGTCCCGCGTACCGGTCGTCCTTTTTAGTCCAAGTTTTATCTACTTTGCTTGAATCAAAATTTGGCCTGCAATTACTCAGTTTGATAGTAAAAACCATTATTTCAGAGGAAACTTTCACAAACAGAGTCAGAATATAAGCACTGCGGGACGAACGTATGCCTGAATGTTTCGTATTCCGCGAAGCATATATTCTACCTGAGAGCGCTTTCGACTGGTTGCTAGTGACGACAGCGAACATTGTATCAATTTATTTTCAATAGAATATCGATCGAAATCTGCTGGCGTACGGGTTCATGTGTCGAGGTCAAATCATTAATATGTCCACATAACCCGTATATATTGACTTAGATAGCATAAAATCAATGTATCCGTTGGTTTCTTGTACTTAGATTGAATCGTCGACACTTTTTTACAGTTTTTGCGATGCGTTCACATTTTGGCGCTCTTTGCAAGTTTGGCGCCATTGTGAGCTGAATATGACCTGCGAGTGAGTACGACAACAATGTATCAATTTCCGATAAAAGGATATCGATCGATAACGTTCACTGCACGATTACAGTGGAGAGTCTGCGCCCGTTCGCCTCCGTTCTGTGTTATTTTTCAAATTTACTGGAATTTTCATTGCTGATTTTCGCCAAAATTTGGTATAAATTACAACAACATGACATGCATTTGGTCTGTACATCTTATGAGATGCATACTGATAAAAATGCGTCAATTTAAGGCCCGTGTTCTGCATATGTACACGCCGTCAGCTCGCCAAATCATTGACGGCAACAGTATATTTCAGTGATCGGAATAAATAAAATTCAAATAAAACAATTTTCGTGAAGATATTTAAAAATCTAAAACGATAGGAATTTTGTATATTAATCAAAGGATCACCGTGTCAATTTTCATAATTATTCGTTCAAAATTGAGGAATTTGAACCTACGAGAAGTGTGCAATCTGTTCGGTATATTACGCGCCATTGTTTTCTACGGGAAATCAAACTTATTCGCCGCGTCGTAAAATGAAAAATATATCTGAAAAAACCCATTGGTTTAACTTTTTCATTTCGCTGTAATTTCTTACGATATTTGACATAGCACATCTCATGAAGGTTAACTAAAACTAAAACTCTATCGTTTTACTTTTTGAGTTTCCCTCTTATTTTTATGAAATGACGAGTTAACGATCGTTTGGCTGTTGACTGTGTTTTCACCTATTTTTGCATATGAATAATTAGCACATATGTATTTTCATAATTCCTTCATGAAATTATTGCCAAAATATCATAATGGAAAGGTCAACATATGAGGAAATTGAATCTGCAACTTTTCCATCAATATTAAGCTGTGCAGCGTGGAAATTTGGCGAAATTTAATACATACCGTCAAAGGCAGATTTGACTCACTGTACGCGTACACGACGTATGTGCGGCGAAAAAGTGACACGCTAATATGAAACAAAATGGGGGGCCTTTGGCCCCGCAGTGAAGGGAGTTTTCTGAAAGGTCAAATCTGGGTCATCTTTATGTGATGTTATGAATGAAGACCCCTAAGTACACAATTATGGTTCAAAAGAAACCACCTAGGGAGGTCCAATAGGTACAATCTTATGATAAAAGGTAATTTCTTGGTGCTTTCCAATTTAATGGCATTTAGCTTGACTGTCAGTTTTAAATTAAATTTTATTAACAGTTATGGCAAAGGGAAATTGTCAACAGTAGTTGCAGTAAGCATATCCATTTCAAATCATCACATTAATATTTCTGCAGAGTCCTCCAGTTTAATGATGTAATAGTGAACATCACTAGACATTTCTTGATGATATCAAAATATCAAATGAAAATGTTCCTGGGCTACAATGTTATCATTATCATTACAACTATTATTACTCTTTAAAACATTGGGAAATGAATTGAACAATATCATTGTGTCTTGTTTTAAAGGATACTTATGCTGAAGATGCTATTGAGCCTGCTTGATCACAACTACGACACAACACCACAATACTTGTATACACTGTCACTATGCTACCGAATGCTTTCTTCTGCATGGAAAATTTTTATTTGTGTGGCTAACAAAATTTACATCATGACTTAAAGAGTGCATAAATGTGACACATAAGGAAGTAAAGCTTGTAGTGTATATGTATGATAAGTTGTCATACTGTGAACACTTACTCAATGCTGCAGAAGTATTCTGTATCTGTGGTAATTCACTTCACATTGCTACCTGATTTTTAGAATTGCCACCTAATTATTTGTTGTGGCAAAAGTTTACCATCAGAAATGAAAAAGTATTTCGATCCCTTCAATGTCATAAAAAAAACACAGATAATTAATGTAATAAAAATCTTTAATGTAAAAACTATCATGAACAACATACAAAACATCTTGATTTGTAAAATTAGGAACTCCTGAATGCCGAGAAAGCTGTTGCTACACTTGAGATCATAAACTGTTTAAAAGTTGCTCAAAGTGGCTACAAGATTTTTTATTTGGCTAAAGAGTTGGCTAATCATTTTGGTGACTTAGGGGAACCCTGCAGTTTATGCACATACCACGTGGTAGCAGTAAACTAAATGATACTGAAAGTTTCATGTGGGCACAATTTGACACAACACCGCTGGCCCATTATATACTTACCCTTAGTGCACCTACCTGACTTGCCTATTAAAACCAGGTACCAGGTCATGATGACACACAATGACAATGTACCGGTGTTGTTTTATTGAAATGCATTACATGTCCCCCAAAATTTAATTGGTCCCCCATTAAGACCTACTATGGGTCACTGTGTCCCCATGCTAGCAAAAGCTGGCTGAAACACTGTGTATGTGTACGTTACATAAGATATTATTTTTGATACACAGAATAAGGACACAAATTTATCAGTAAATACTACCTCCATGGTTACAGCTATTGTTTCTTTACAATGACATCAATAAAACCATCAATATTTACTCTTAAAATCATCTGAAATTCAGGGCAAGTGAATTTTTCTTCCGGACAAGTGAAATTGAAAATTCACTTGCCCTATGGCAAGTGAGTTTTAAAAAAAATTTTCGAGCCCTGCTAAGCCTGTTCCTAAAGTTGACCTCCAGTACCTAAAGTTTCAGACCTTATTTGCTTTTGTCATTCATGTTTTTCTGGTTTAAATATTTCTTGATAGACCACTTCAAACCAAAGATGAGCACACTGTGATGGCATTTTTTCAGTTTTTAGTCTAAAAATCTCATTCACTGAAATGGCTTGTCGGATTGCTTTGAAAGTTTGTATCCTATGTTCCTCGGGATGGCCTCAGTCAAGTTTGTGTAAATTGTGTGAAAGTTTGATAATTGTAATTTTGGGGCAATTTTCGGTCAACAAATTTGTTTCCCTAAAACTACCTGTCTGATATCTTTGATATTAAAGGCGGAGCCTCCCTTTAAAAGGACGCCAAGTTATGGCAGCGTTCATTGTGTAAGTGGACACCAAACAGGCAACACGCAGGCACACGCTCCAGAAAATGCCACTTTTTAGTTTTCCCGGGCCGCAAAAACACAGACAGACTGCCAAGCGGTCAGTGCGTTGTTGCTGCTGATCGAACTCTGTGGTTATATTCAAAGTCTAACGCGACTGGAAGACAATTTTTTAGGAAATTCAAGCGTTTGTGGTGGGGAATCAATGACTGTTGGCGATTTGAACCGGCCGTCAATCAAAAGCTTGCATAAACTCTGTTTGCAGGATTAGCAAAACGTGACAAAAGGGTGAGATCAGTTTGTATACTCAATGTTATAGAAATCAAACATCGTACTGGCCAAGCATTTGACTGGGAGGAGAACTCCACTAATGCGAGAACCTGGGATTGAAAAGTGCGGCTTTAAGTAGACAGACATGTTCGTAGGGATGATCAGAATTTAATATGTTCAAATTATGACAAATCGTCAATTATGTATTTTTGCAGCTGTTTTTGCAATTTTGGTCAGATCAACCTGAAGCAGGCTATCAAAGATATCCTCCTTCAGCACATGTCACAAAAAGTTATTCTCCAGACAACACAAAGCTCTATTGGCTCTTAGGTTGCTTGTTTAAATTTTCAGAGAAATCTCTTCAAATTTTTATTTTGTGAAATTTTTTCTAATTTTTGACAGAAAAAAAATCACAGAAATAGTCCACTGTATTGATTTGAAATTTGGTTTGTAAATCTCTACAAATGTTCTTATGTATATATATTACCATGTCAGAATGAGATGAACAATTTTAATACTTTTTGTCTGTGTTGCTTTTGGTAAATAAATATCTTTACAACAACCACTTCCAATGCTAGTTTGAAATTTGGCATGAAGGTTACTTTGAGTAGTGGTACCATAACTTATTCAGATGGAGTTGATATGAACAAAATTAATAGATATTGTGAAACGATATTTTTATGTTTGGTAATTTTATACCTACTTGAACCAAGAGTATAAAATGTGGTGATTTAGTAACCATTTGATATGGTAAACTGTATTTGGTGTTGAAATGCAGTAAAAAAAAAATCATTAGAAACATAGGTTAGGTGATTGTACATATAGCAGGTTTGTTTTCCAACAAATATATTCCAAATTTTTTTCAATGTTAAGAGAAAGAAGGTTGTAAATAGTTGACATACTTCCTGCACTCTGGTCATTGTATCTCTTATGCAAACATGGTCAATACAAAGGGGTGGACCATTTGATATTGGGGGCGTGGGTCCTGGCAGATCTTCAAAACAAAATTCCAAATAGATGTCAATAAAACTCAGCCAGAGAAGGTTTGAAAAAGAGAAAGGTCGGAGAGCGGGAAAAAACAATGTACAATGGATGGGATAAAAATGACAAATGTACCACACCAATCTTCCAGACCAATCCCTTTCCCCCCAACATCAAATGGTCCACCCCTGATGTCTTTATTGCACACAATTAACCTGCAGTGTATATTAGTTTAAGATGTCAAGTTTGGTAAAGATTTGAAAGGAATAGTCAAGTTCACTATAGTTAAATTTCTTAACTTTATCTCTCGTGTCATCATCCTTGTGTAATTGGTTAAGTTTGTAAGTTGGTCAAAATATGGACGCACCAGTTGTACCAGAAGAAAACAATGTTTACTTTTTAGTCCTTGCCGACGCAGTCTGGCAGGACTTATAGATTGGGTCCCGTCCGTCTGTCAGCAGCCGTTTCTCTGTCACCCCTGAGCAGATTTTTTTCAAACTGTGTGTAAGGATAAAGTACTGTGCCATACAAATGCATGTCAATCAATTTCAGAATATAATCCAATATGGCCGCTAGATGGCCATTTTGTTGTGAATTTTTCATGTTTTTGAACCATAACTCAACAATCCCTGAACTGATTTCATTCAATGTGGGTACACAGATAAAGTACTATGGCATACATATACATGTCACTTTATTCCGCGATACAATCCAATATAGTGGCCAGGTGGCCATTTTGTTACGATTTTTCTCATGTTTTTGAACCATAACTCAACTATCCCTAAACAGATTTTGTTCAAATTTGGCACATAGACTTTTGATCTTGTCATGTAAAACACCAACAGCCAGAACTTTACTGTCTCAAGTATACAAACATGAGCCCCACAGACCACAATCATGTGATTTCCAACATTAACAAATTCGCCCCTCTCCCCTATGTCTCCCAGCTACCAAGCATGTAATTCAATCACCGTAATTCAAAAACCATAATCCAGCAGGGACTGTGTCATCAGCGATGACTTGTCCCCATAGGGTTTCTGAGTTAATGTTTGTATATTGAAATCTCTTCATGTATCTGTGTATGGGCAAAATGTAAACATTCGTTGCATGTCGTGTATTTCAGTTTATGTCAGATATTGTTCATGAAAAGATTCAGCAAGTACCCGTATACGGCCACAATAATCATTCACAAATTACAATCCACCACTTCTAAATGTACAAATATGATAGACCATACATCCGAAAACAGCTATTAATAGACATACAGATTAGCTTACCTCCTCAATCGTAAAGTATGCGCCAGCGGCAGGAAAAAATCCGGATTCCTCAGTCGACTTTGACACACTCGTCTCAATGTCGTTCACTTTGTTTTAGACAATGGTGCATACGCTGGCAAATTGGCTATTACATTAATTGTTACTATTCCCTCCTTACATGTATCGTTTCACCATGCAACAATAGGGTCCTACACTATCATCGTAACAGCAATTACGCAATAGAACATAGGCTGAACTTGCATAAGCAGCAATGACGCAGTTAAAAATAAATACGTCTGTTTCGAGTTGTCAGAAAACGCACGAATTTTTAACATCGGTGGCATGGGGGCGCTCGAGATTTTGCAAAAGTGAGGGCTAAAATTTTAGTCATGGAGGGAAGTCGCAACATCACGCGTGAAGACGTCCACAAAATGAACACAAAAGAGCTACGAGAATTTTTAAAAGCAAGCAAGATTCCCCTTTCCAAAGCTAAAAAGGCTGAGTTGGTAGAGCTTGCTGAGAAATCCATTGACCTTGGATTAGAAACTGATGTAAAACATGTGAAAGAGGCACCCCACCATACTATCCAAAATGTGGTTTTTTGTGTGTGTCGAGTTTGTTTGATTCGTTTTGAATATGTGTTCCTACATTCTTATCCGATTGTTTGTGTTAATAAAAATGTTTGTTTCGTTTCGGATATTTGTAGGGAAGTTTGGATTTGTGTGTACGGTAATGTTTTGTTCGTGTGGGGAAAGCTTATGGCGAGATGCAGCCGGGCCTATGGTGTGACAAAGTTGATAGAGTGGCCCTTTGACGCTTGCGTTTCGAAACCCGAGTGTGATTTCTCATCAGTCGCTGTGTAGATTCTTTCCTTAGTCTGTGTTTGTGAAAATTTATTTTAGGGCTCGAAATTAACTTTTTACCCTGGTAGTCCCATTGGGCTACCATTTTCTGAAGTCGGTAGCCCAGCGACAAGGTCTGGTAGCCCCTGCTATGCATGAATGGACGGGGTTTTTTGTAAAGAATATTGTATTTATATCTAGACAATGAACAAATTATTTTGCATGATTCTATCAAGTGAGCGAATTTTCTAGTCATTTGGCATCAATACCTGAAGATCATGGCCTTAGGAGAACAGAATAGCATGTGTAGTGGACGACGGTGACGCCTTAAAGTTTGACGACCTATTCACACACATACGCAGAGCTTTGATGTTCACAATGACAATGACTTTTCACTCAGCACGTGTAAACATAACATGGCTAAAACTAGATTGGCTATGAATTTCAGGATGACAACTTAGTACAGTCATGTTCCTAATACTTTCGTGGCAATTTTGACTATATTTCCCAAGCATATCATGGGATAATAATCTCGTACACTTCAGAAAGCTAAATGTGTGGATGGCCCGACAGCTTTTTCTTTGCAGTTTGAATAATTTTGTGTCTAATTGTGATTGATAAATTGTGATTAAATGTGTAGTGGCGTCAGCGATCAACATCATGTCGCCCACTAAGTAATTTCATGTCCCAGGCTTTGGTAGTCCGTGTGGGCTACCATTTCATGGACTTTAGTAGCCCCAGGGAAAAGTTGGTAGTCTGTGGACGCGGGACTACCGCTAATTTCGAGCCCTGTATTTTAATGCATTTTAATGATCTTGCTCTTCGAGTAGCGAGGCAAGTTCCCCGTTTTACATTCGTTGGCAAGACGCCGACATCGAGACTGTTGCCGTTTCGTTTAGTATTAAAAGAATCATCGCCCTCGAATAAGGTCGAGTAATGTCGCTCATGCTTATGTTTTGGCGATGTGTCCGTTGAATTCGGCAGAAAATCACACGAAACGAGCGATTTTGAAGCAAATTGAGTACCAGGTATGAATTTTGAGAATGAAAGGGAACGATCGACGGTTACATGATAGATGAACTTGCTACTTTTCACAGTAAAATCGAACGTCGAAGATGACATGGTGGCATAATCCCTATATATAGGAAATATAGTCATTTGGTTTCCTGACATACTTTTTCTCAGGCATATGTACACACGTCTATGGGGCGCATAGTCCGAGAGCGGAATAGATCACAAACATGTGGAAACTGTTAGGTACCCAGCTAAGTTCACGTCGTATCATCCTTATCCATGTCGATCTCTGGCGTTTCTCTTTCTTAACATCGGGGAAACGGCGGAAGGTCATGCTATTCATCAATGGGTATTTGTCGAGTTTGCCGGCTTGGCAGTAAAAGTTTGGCATAGTCAAACGCTTACGGTGACAACAGAGCAGATGAAAGTTGACTAAACTTAGGTTAGGAATACGGAGTCTGTGTTATCGCAATGTACGCAGACCGGAGTCCAGAAAGTAGCCCTCACTTCCGGTCAAAGGAAGAGCGCCCCTAGTGGCGAAAGCTTAAAATCCTTGAATTACCACATGGTCTTATGGTAACTCGAAACCGACGTATTGATCAAGAACATTGACTTTCCAAATTTAAACTTTTTTTTCCTTTGCGTATTTCTTCCCTTTTAGAAGTACACTCTCCATGTAATTTACCCACAAATAGTTAACAAAGAGCAATCCCACTGGCAAGAAGCAGTGTTTGATCTAGGACTTCAAAAATAGGGGCCATCGTGGGCCCACTCCCTTGAAAAAAAGGGGCCATTGGTAAAAAAAGGGGCCATGCTGGGCCCCATGCAATTTTTAAAGAGGGCCCTTGTTGATCCCAACCAGCGGATAAAAAGTGGTCCCCCAGAATTATTAATCAAATTAAAATTGCAATTAATTGTTTTTAAAAGGCTTATAATGGACAGATTGGGTTGCCAGGCAACATTTGCAAAGACAGATTCCACTGTGCTAAGGGAATTGACAAATAGGTGCAGTAGCTGTAACTGTTGATATTTTTCTTTCTGTGTGTCATTCAACAACGGCAGTTTTCTATTGAGCTTGAAGTCATTTCACTAGCATTCAGTTTATCAACTACGTTTTAGTTATTCACGTTTTAGTTGTAAAGTAAACCCTTATTGTTCACAACTTAATTTAAATTCAATTGTCAACAATATCATCGCTAGAAATAGAGTGGATATACAGACTTTGTTGACAAACTTGATTTTTTAAGAATTACAAAAACCATTTTGATACTCAGAATAAAAACACTGAAAGCAGCCTATTAAAAGTGACAGCTACTGTCCCTTTAATCAAATAATATGAAGTTACTGCAGTGACTGGCAGTTCACCCGCAAGAAGGATCTCCACAAAAAGGCAGACGTACAGGTGAGTCAACATTTAATAACACACTTTTATTCGTTTTTTTTCAAATTTTGACCATCTTCTCAACTCAATACTGATGATTATGCATATGTTTTATTGCAGACATGTACCATCAGCTACCATTCATCATGTCCATAGTACAACCAGTGCCATTGTGACAGCCACTTCACCTGAGAGAAGAAAATATGATTTTTTTTATTGAGCTGTAAACACTGAAATGCCAAATCTGATTTTAATAAAAATTTCACCCTAACATGTACCATTTCTGAATCAATTTTGAGTAAAGAGTAAAGGAATAAAATAAAAAGAGGGGGTAAATAAATTTAAAAATAAACTATTAAAAATGTTAAATACTAGATTTTGGTATCCAGAGAAATAATAAACTTAGATTTGAGAGTGTGTCCTTTATCTTATATTTCTTCAAAATTTCAAGTTTAGAGTAAAGTACTAGATAAAATTTGGGGGTTCACGCAAATAAGTTGAAAAAAATAAATTATCAAACCTGTAAATACTAGATTTACGTATACTAGAGAAAAATTAAAGTGAGACAAAAACACTCACTCTCTTCTCTATTTGTTTGATGACAGAAATATGAAATATCTAAACCGTTTTTGTACGACAGGAAACCCCACGTGGCTACCACGCTGGTATGCGAATCACTGCCAAACGAATAAATAAACAAGTGACTTGTCCTCGGAAACTCGAAGCCAGTTTACAAACATAACCATTCCCTACCACTTTTGATCACCCCAAGAAATGTCAGAAATTAGCGTCCACGACACCATGCACTGAATACCAGTCCCGGCCACTCCATCATGTAAAATAGTTATACCGTATAAGCATTGCTTGCTATTTGATCATAACGTACTACAGTCTAAGCTTACATATGGTAGCCTTACATATCGAAGTCAACGGTAAAATTCCCAAAATTGTAATCACCTGCGGGGTGCGGTTGTGTTGCGAACCGGTAGCATCGGTCTGCGTGCCAGTTTCTGACACTTCCATCGTTGTACCTCCTTCATCGTCGGGCGTGGGTGCACGGTGAGGAGACAACCCGACGGCTTTACAGATATAGCCACGGCATAGTAACCATCGTACCGCTGGCATCGTACCGCTGGCATAGCTATGCATGGCCTTCTGCACACGTCCCATCAAAGACGTCATCCCAACTTACGTCATTGTCGCAAAATGTCGTGATTGAATATATACCACGTTACGGTAAATCCTCATGTTGTCGTAGAGCATGGGCGTAAAGCATAGTGGCCTGGCAGAAACAAACTACCAGGTGCCGGTTTTGGAATATTGCGCCCAAAATGGCGCCATGGCCTGTGAAAATAGCGCCATAGCTGATTTTTTTGCGCAAAATGCGCAATGGCGCACTCTAGATCAAACACTGAAGAAGGTATAACAATTCTAAACCTTTTATTATTCAACATGTATTTTTGAAGAGCAGTTGTTCAACCATAAATGAAAAAAAAAATCTTAAAAATACAAAAATTAAAGATATCCCTGTAAAAATTAACATTTTTGTAAACGATTGGTGCTACCTACCTATGCACAAAATATCAACACATTCTGCCCGCTGGTTCCTGAGTTGCAGCAGCTCAATGGATTTTCACATTTTTGTACCTCATTTGCATATTTTTGATCCAAACATTTTGATTTGAACAAATTCACATCTCCAACCTAGGATGCCCCTTTGTACCAAATATGAAGACGGTAGGTATTGCGGTTTTCGTGTTTTTGATAAGGACGGACATACATACATACATACATACATACGTACATACATACATACATACAGACAGACAACCATTTTCCCACCTTATACGAATACCTCCCATTTGCATATATGCTAATATGGGAGCTAAAAATCAAGAAAAGCTTGCTATGTGCTTGTAAAAGATAACATATATGTCAATACATAAACTGCCTTCCAGCTTGATTGTCTCGAAAATTATCACAGAAGTAAAGGAAAGAAACTAATCAAATTGATGTAACATATTCACCCAGAGTGCCTGTATATTTTAGCTATTTTATCATTACATCCAGCTGTTTGTTATATCTTTATCACTCTCCACGGGCCAAGGCACAGTTGGGAGCCAATGTCATCACTCTCTGCCAGTCTGTGTATGTCAGTATGAATGTCCATTTTTCATACAATTGTTGGCTTCTTTTGATAACTATATGGGCGCTAACAGTGACATTGTCACTGTTTTTACACATGTGCTAGCTTATTCCAGTAGAGCTGTTTTCGTTACTTATTAACTCCAGTGTTGCGGCCAGGACGCGCCCTTGCGACAATGTCCACAAAACAGAACCCGTTGTCCCACATTCTCATTTATTGCTGGTCACGTTAGGTGCATGCATGAGTTAACTCTGTTGGGTGTGGTCTGCAAGTAATATCTGCTCTGACAATGACCTTGTTTTGCATGATTAGTTTTAGGCTTATATTAAGTACTTTCGGAGCTGCGATTTGAGGTTATTAACATGCTGCACTTGATATTATAACTTGCTTGTAGTCCAACTGAGCTTTGATTGGTGGAATGATATTATAAGTTGCTGTAGTCCAACTGAGCTCCGATTGGCGGCAGATAAAGTACACTGCTACAATAACATGTACTTGCCTCAAAATCAAGCATGTAGCGACACTGTCCTGTAAGCTTGAATTTTGTTTTAAACTGGTTGGAAAGGCTAGAGCGTCAGTTATAAATTTCAACAAAACTATTAAAATATAAAAGTAGTCAACATTCTCTGTGGAATAAAAAAAACTAGACATTTGGGCACAAAGGCATTGCAGAGTTATAGCCTGTTAAAACTTCTGAAAAACTGACCAAATAAGAAGAAGTTGGGGAATCCTTAGTGTATTAACTATGGTAGAGGTCCCCTAGCTTTTAATAAAATGTTTGAAAAGGGAAAGTCATTATTTGCTGTTTTTCAGGAAAGTTTGACAAGGCGGGTGCTGGCATTCAGAGTGAGTGACTGCTATTGTAAATGCATTTTTAGATTCTTTGAGTGTCAATGAGGTGTCAAAAGTGAGATTAACCAAAAAAAACTGCTCTATGACTTCAAACGAGGGGTGCAAATATGGCTTGTTTTCAACATTTTTGACAGAATAACAGTTTTCCTACATAATTGTATACCAATTTAATCCAACTTTGAAATGAGATATGGACATGGAATTTTTACAGCCTATTAACAAGGTTACAGATAAATTTGTACGGCACAATTTTCCTGTATTGAAGTACTTTTTGAAAAATCACATTTTGAAATTTGAAAGAATTTTAATAATTTTTTGATATATAAAACCCATGTAGAATCATAAAAACAAATTTTATTTACAAATCCTGCCGTACAAATCTTACAATAAATAGTGTCAACATATTTATAACTAATTTGGTAATATTAATACTATCCAATTATTATTAAATTCAAATATGTAAAAAAAATATGAAAAATTAAATTTTAATATTTACTGGTGTCATATTTCAAAATCATGGCTGCAAATATACAATTTTTATATTCTCTGGAGAAAATATTAACTAAGGGAGTTATCCTGAAAATTTGAACTAAATATCTTGATTCTAACACTTGAAACTTGACATTAACTCTGAGAAAAGAATTGGTGCTAAAATAGCCTTTCCAACCACCTTAAACTACTTTGTTACAAAAATTTGATTGACAACTGACGCAAAATGTGCAAAATGTCCCCAAAAATAACTGTTAGTAGGACACTGTGTCCCTTCATTTGAAATTCCTGGCTGCAACATTGTAACTCGCACAATTTTTCACAAAAAAACCCAGCTATAAATAGTGGTGGAAGTTGCATTTTAGGGCTTCATCAACTCACTGTATTTTCACTCATGGGGGAAAGTGCAAAGCTTGGCACTTTCATCACTTTATATGGCAGGGACCATCTTCCGATGGGTATGGCATTGTCCATTCACTCCCATTCACACCAGGCTGTGGGTAAGTGCATAACTTACACAATAGTTATGTAAATACGCACAGCCTTATCAGCCTTAGTGAACTTCCCCTTTAAAGAGTAGACTCTTAATAACATAATACTGAATGTGATAATGTTATTAATGAAAAGTTCAGGAGAAAACCAGTTAAGTAGATGTACCTCTGTTCTCACTTTTTTAAGGCATTTTTGTCAAGAAGTAGCAGCAGCAGCGCTGAGGAAAGTGCATCTATTTCATGGAAGTTTGACTTTGGCAAGTTCAAAATGGAATTTGGAGCACTTAGAACTACCAGTGATTGTTTATATGAGAATGCTTCCGTGACATGGAAAATCCATGATGGGGCCAATACTAACAGATGTGTCTTTCCTTGTGGAGGTAGGTTTTTTGCCAGTAATAAATCATTGATGTTTTGTGGTTCTGTGTCTATCACGGGAAATGACAATTTCAGAGTGATCAAACAAGCATCTCTGATTTATTGCAATTGTTACTACCCCGTTTATATATCTATCTATCTATCTATCTATCTATCTATCTATATCTATATATATATATATATATATATATATATATATATATATATATATATATATATATATATATATATATATATATATATGGTCAGTCAGGAGTGTCTGTATGTATGTGTGTATTTAACCCTTTTCCTGCCAAGTCGGCGAAAATCCGCTCGGAATTCGATGTAGCTAGAATCTGAGCAGCCACGGCTGTTATCCTGCCAAGGCGGTGGAAATTGGGCTACTTTTCGGTACCGCCTTTCCGCCCTAGTCAACGGCACTACGTGTAGCAAACCCTTGCTCACGCTAGGGGTCATTCGAGGACAGGTTTCGGGTGAGGAACGGCGTTTGCTCTCGAAATGGGTTCACAGGGAGTTCAGACAGGGAAAGGTGCATAAGCTACCCGGCCCTACCCTGGTGGGGAACTGGTTTTTTAGGGGGGACGAGTAGCGTACTTGGCAGGTTAGCACGGTGACTTATCCTAGCGAAGTTTGGGCTTACTTGGCTCTGAGGCACTACATAGATTGTGGCCGAAATTGACCGACTCGGCAACGCTAATCTGTAAGGCAACGGCCTAAGACTGCCTCAGCTGGTGGCGCAATTTTTTGCCAATGGTGCGAGACGAAAATCACGGACTTAGTCCTGATTGACGGGAAGTGCGGACCGATTTGACGGACTTGGCTTGATTAGTCCCTGCCATGGAACTGATCTGAACGGACTTTAGCGACACTTGTGAAGGGTAACCATCGCTTTTAACCAACTTGTTACCTTCTCGAAAAGACTACCGCTCAGATGGTCGGACGTTGTCGGCTGCACTTGGCTCTAGACGTTCAAGCCGTGCAACGAAACACACCGCCTCAGCCTTGCTATTCACGAACATGGACTTAAAATTTGTTACCATTGTTCACTGACTTGGCGGCTGTGGTTAGGTGTGTGAACCGTTGTTCACTGACTTGTTACGCCTATGTTGTCCCAATGAAGTTTGGCTAACGGCCGAGTCTAACGGCAGTTGGCAGACCTGTGTTTGGTTTATACCGTAGTATGACTGACTCAGGTAGAGGTACCTGTAGGTATATTCCGAGTTTTACGCACTCGGGTGTCAATGACGGGTCGTCATCACCGCTGATGACGTAGACGTGCTGGCCACGTTATTTGAACGAGCCATGTTTACCCAACGGACGAGGCCAAGACAGCCGTTGGCAATTTTGGCATCCTCGATCTTTGACCGCCTTAGTTGGGTAAGCCGCTCGGAAGGCGACGGTTATGACCCAAACAAGCCGCTGAAACACTGTTCGTTGCCGTACAAGAATGAGACAGCCAGTCCATTACTGCTTAATTGGCTATCTGTCGGGTTGGCTTGTCACCGACTTGGATGACAATACGCCCTGCTTGGGCGTACTTTGAAGGGACATGAGGTTAAAGATACGGGTTTCCCACCCGTACTAAACACGGGCCTGGGCCAACGTCCTTGGGTGGCAGGTGTGTACTGCCACGTACCCAGCTGGACGGAATGTCAAGTTGAGATGCTAATGACATTGACTATGTTATGCTACGTGCTCGAGGGATTTGCATTCCAAATGAGTATTATAAGCATATAAAATGGTACGGACAGGCAATTTACATGACGGGTAGGAATGTCAGTGCCGGTTGGTGGACTGATTGCCGTAGGTCCATTATAATAATAGGTGGCTGCATATATAAACACCCCTGTGTCCAATCATGTCCAGGGCTTTGTTTCCCTGTGGCTTTAAAGGGCGGGACCTGCTAGTCTGTGGACACTGTTCCAGACATGAGCTTGACGGACCGGAAAAGTTTTCTGAAGGCGAGCAGACGACTGAAGCTCAAACCTGCTGCAGAGTCCCTGGGCAGTAGTGGTAGCAGCGATCGCTATGATGTCCCTAGTAAACGTTCTAAGAAGTCGGGCAAGAAACGCAAGAGACACCACCTGTTGCGGTCACCATGAGCCTCATTCAACAACGGCAGTTTTCTATTGAGCTTGAAGTCATTTCACTAGCATTCAGTTTATCAACTACGTTTTAGTTATTCACGTTTTAGTTGTAAAGTAAACCCTTATTGTTCACAACTTAATTTAAATTCAATTGTGAACAATATCATCGCTAGAAATAGAGTGGATATACAGACTTTGTTGACAAACTTGATTTTTTAAGAATTACAAAAACCATTTTGATACTCACAGGGCTCCCCCTAAGTCACCAAAATGATTAGCCATATGATTAGCCAAATCAAAAATTTTGTAGCCACTTTGAGCAACTTTTAGCCAGTTTATGATCTCAAGCGTAGCAATTACAGCTTTCTCGGCATTCAGGTATTCCTAATTTTACAAATCAAGATGTTTTGTATGCTGTTCCGGATAGTTTTTACATAAAAGAAATATTTGTTCAGTTTTTATTGAATAATCCGGGTTTTTATGACATTTCCAGGATAGAAATACTTTTCATTTCAGATGTTAAACTTTATTACCAGAAATAAAATAAGGTATCAATTGAATTCTAAAAATCTTGTAGCAAAGTGAAGTGTATATTACAACAGGTACAGAACATTTCTGCGGCATTCAGTCAGTGTTCACAGTATGATAGCTTGTCATAAGCTACAAGCCTCTCATGCGGCAAATTTATGCAGTCTTCCATAACCAAAATGTTTTAGCCACAAGAATATAAAAATGGTGCAGAAGAAAGCATTTAGTAGCACACTGGCAGTGTAGATATGATTGGCCCCAGTGTTACTAGTATGTCATAGTTGTGATCAAGCAGGCTGAATAGCATTTTGAGTATGAGTATTTTTCTTGAGACCAAAGGGTTTAAAACATAACTCTTGTAAAACAAGACACAATGATATATGTTCATTTAAATTACTCACTGCTTGAGAGTGTACATTGTTTTAATGACTATGATAACATTTTAGCACAGATATATTTTCATTTGATATTTTGATATCATCAAGAAAAGTCTGATGTTCACTTCTACATCATTAAACTGGTGGAATCTGCAAAAATATTAAAATAATTCAGAATCACATAATTTCTTGTATAAGTTATAGCAGTTTGAAATAGACCGAATTAATAGTTTGTTGCTTTAATGTTTACATGCAAAATTGCAATTCACAAACGTGACGATTTGACAATGGATATGCTTACTGCAATTACTGTTGACAATGTCCCTTTGCGATGACTCTAATAAAATTTAATTTAAAACTGACAGTCAAGCTGAATGCCATTTAAATATGAAGGCTCCAAAATTACCTTTTACCTAGGTGGCTCTTTAGAACCATAATTGTACACTTAAAGGGTCTTCATGCATGACATCACATGATGAGATGACCTAGACTTGACCTTTCAGAAAACCTCAGTTTTTCTCCTCTTCCTTTGTATTATTACTCCGTTTGTGAAAGTTTCCTTTGAAATTACGGTTTTTACTATCAAACTGAGTAGTTGCAGGCCAAATATTGATTCTAGCAAAGTAGGTAAAATTTCTGATAGACTGAAGGACGAACGGGATTCACGGAGACAAAGCAAAGCCTCTGTGTACTGCAGACGGACAGCAACAATGCTTGTTTTACATACCAGGGAATTTGTAACTTTGTAGAAATGAGAGTAAACTGTTTCAATACATTGCAACTTTGTATGAAGGAGGGTAAACTGTTTCAACATCTTACAACTTTTTTATTGTTAGCTGTAGTTTTTTGTTGAGGTGGCACCGGGCCCGGGCAGTAAAAATTCATTAGCCACTGTGTTCGCCAAACTGGAATTTTTGTAGCCATTTTTACTTTCTTTCGCATTTGGCTAATTGGCGATCGGGTAGCGGGAGCCCTGACTCAGAATAAAAAACACTGAAAGCAGCCTATTAAAAGTGACAGCTACTGTCCCTTTAATCAAATAATATGAAGTTACTGCAGTGACTGGCAGTTTACCCACAAGAGGGATCTCCACAAAAAGGCAGACGTACAGGTGAGTCAACATTTAATAACACACTTTTATTCGAGATTCCTGTGCCCAGTGCAAAAGAGGTTGAGTCCTCGTCATCAGCAGACGCTGCCGAGCTTGCTCCTGCCATAGTTACGTGTGCTGCGATGTCCCTGCCAAAAAAAATAGTGCGGAGAGTTCGTTATCAGGACAGCCCACCTGATTATGAGCCAGACATGATCCTTGATGCCGCTACGGGCGAGTTCAGACCCAGACGCCCAGAGGACGGTGATTTCACCGCTGAGTCCAACTTGGAGGTTGACGAGGATGCGGCAGAGGACGATGACTGTTATGACAGGCAGTATGTAGGTGAGGCAAGCTCTGACGACGACGATGACATTGCTGCTGTGTTGGCGGAGGATGACACCCCTCCTGTCTGGCGTATGTCAGAAACTACCGATGCTAATATATTTTAGGAGACTGAGTTTGACCATGAAAGAGGACCGACCTTCACCTTGCCCGGCCACTCCCATGAGATCGATTACTTTTTAAAGTTTACTCCAGCTACACTGATCAGGTTGGCAAAAGACGAGACAAATAAATACGCCAAATACCACCAGCGATATATCGCTAGAAAGATCGACAAAAACTGGCGTAACGCTGACTACCGAGAGGTGCAGGCCTTCATTGGCGTCTTAGTCTGTATGGGTATCGACCGTAAACCATCAGTGGAGGATTATTGGTCTAGCGATCCATTTCTGAGAAACCAGGGTATTTCTACTGTGATTACCCGCAGTCGCTTTCAGCAGCTTATGCGATATTTTCATCTAGCAGACCCGGAGAACAATCCACGTCGTGATCCTCATGAGGCACGCCGCCGACGTCAGTGCCAGAGGATCCCCTATATAAAATCAAACCATGGATGGAGCCCATAGTTGACAGGTGCGTAAATAATTATAAGATGGGTAGAGAGATCTCCATCGACGAGGGCATGGTGCGATTTAAGGGCCGTTCTAAATTTAAGCAGAGATTACCACATAAGCCTGACAGAGACGGTTTTAAGATATGGCAACTGTGCGACTCCAGCACAGCATACATCGCTAACTTTGCACCGTACCTAGGTGTTAAATTGCGGGATCGGACTGATGGGAGACGGCAGGAGCGAAGTGAGGTGAAAAGAATTACGATGGAGCTGGTCCAGCCATTTTGTGGATATAATCACAGCCTTTTTTGTGATAGCCTGTTTAGCACGGTCATTACTGCCAGAGAGCTGATGGAGACCGGGATCTACATGGTCGGGAGCTTTAACTGCCGTAATCGTCGCACCATGCCCCCTCAATTAATTCCGCCGGGTAAGAGGAAGCTCCTTCCTCTGTCTATTGGGGATATGAAAGCCACGACCAGAACAGACTCTCGTCTTAACATCACCGTTTATCAGGATAGTAACGCCCAGGTGCTGATATTGAATACGGTCTATCCACCCTTAGAGTGCGTGCCAGTGGGGGAGGGAGACGAGCAGCGACAAGTGCCTCTGTCGCTGTATAATTATCGCCGGTACATGGGAGGTGTCGATCGCGCCAACCAGAAGCGCAAGTACTTTCACACCGGGCGCAAGAACCACAGATGGTGGATATATCTGGCATGTTACCTGATTGATGTTGCCCTGGTAAATGCATATATATGCTTCAAGCATGTACACCCTGATAGTAAGCTGACCCATAAGATGTTTCATCTCCATGTCGGAAAACAGCTCATTGGTGGTTATTGTGGGCGATCGCAGCCCAGTGTGAGAGAGGTCGAGGCCACCATTTCTCTTGCCTCCTACATAAATCCCCCAAATCAGCAGATGCACGTTGTCAGCCATTTGGAGGGACGGCAGAAATGCTGTAATAAAGTATGCAGTAGAGAGTGTAAGACCACTGCCAGCGGACAACTGTGAGACGTCCAAAGGATGTAGTCTGTGCGGGGTTCATCTTCACAAGGGCGAGTGTTTTGTGGTGTTTCATCATCGCATGATACTGCGAGGTAAGAGGAGCGTTGGCGTACAGACCCCTACTCACACACCCCCGACAACACCCATCATCAAGAGAACCCAACGTAAATAGACTCATAACACGGCCCGGGGATAGCTTCTCCTTACAGTGGTGCTCTTCTTGACTGTATTCTTACGATTTAACACGGACCATGATCAAATTTTGGGCACGGTTGTGCCGTTTGTTTGTGCTTTACGCCAATTGTAAATTGAAACACGGATTATTTTGTACAATTTCCCCGATTGTAATTTTTGTAACACAGACCTGCCACCCAGATTGTAAGTCGAGACAGACTCTGAAATTTATTGTTTGGCATATTTGTAAGTTATTCCCGAATAAAATACTATCTATGATCGCATATTTTTCTTCCTTTTAATCGCTGCTAGATAGGATTGTATATTTACGAACTACCGATGAAAAAAATTCGTAAAAGTCCTTAAATGTTCGTATTTTTACTAAAAAACGAGCGGCAGCGGAAACACAGGGTTAGTGCATAGAGCAATTGCACTGCTCAGAGCTAAGGTGGTACAAAACTGCACCTTACTAACAACTGCACAACTAACCTGTTAGGAAACGGTAACACTAACGAGCTAACTGTGCACTGAACTGGCCAAAGTACATACACGCTTTCCTTCAATGGCGAAGCTAGGTCGTTGACATTACGTCAAAGCCGACTGCACTGTGCGACTCTCCCAAGTCGTTCAAAGTACGTGGCCAAGTGACACAACCCAGGGGGAACAGGACAGGTTTGAGGGTGCTGCCGCACCCATAGCACTAACCCCTAGGTCTTCTACTAACCCACGAGCGAGGTGATGTTTCCGCGGCTTGGACGTGCGTGAGGGCGAACGAGCTTTACTTCCGCAAAAGTAAGCTAGAAACAGGGATAAAAGTACACGTACTCCGGGGCAAACAACGCCCAAGACCTCGTTATTTTCTCGACACAACCCCATGAGCGGTTGCCCCTCTATACGGGCATGCAATAATTTTGTAAGTCTAACACATATATGGTCGGTAATCTTACCCCGAAAATGCGGTATTTTTATGCAAAATGCCTGGCAGGAAAGCGTGCAAAAGAGCCAATCTTCTGTAGACACGGAAAAGGGGGCGGGTTTTGACCGACTTGGCAGGATAATGGACAGTGGTGCTTGGCAGGAAGTGGGTTAAAGGTATACTGTCACCTGTTCCAATGAGATATTTTAAGCGGATGGCCGCTTTTTAAAAGCAGTGCCCTAACATGGGCATTTTGAATACCAAGGAATGCCCCTTTGACTATATATTGGCATATTCAGATTACAGATGACTGTATACCTTTAACCCTTTTCCTGCCCAGTCCATATTTCACCATCACGTCAAGATGGTTAAAATAAATGAAACACAACATATTCCATATGGTGTATTTTAATATAATACTGTACATTTGAAAGCTGTTGAAAACATAAAAACTGTAAACTTGATTTTTTTGGACTAAAGATGCTATAACAGACCAAGCCAAGTGGGTGAAAATACGTCATGTTTTGGCTCAATACTGCTTTTTACTGACTTTGCTGATAGGGAAGTGATACTGTCTGGCAGGAAAAGGTTTAAAGCCGCAATTTTCAATCCCGGGTTCTCGCATTAGTGGAGTTCTCCTGTACGATGTTTGATTTCTATAAGATTAATCACACAAACTGATCTCAACTTTTTGGCACCTTTTGCTAATCCTGCAAATAGAGTTTATACAAGTGTTTGATTGACGATTGGTTCAAATCGCCAACTGTCATTGATTCCCACCACCAACACTCGACTCTCCTAGAAACTCGTCTTCAAGTCGCATGGACTTTGAATATAACCACAGAATTTGATCCGGAGCAGCTGACCGCTTGGCAATCTGTCTGCGTTTTTGCAGCTGGAAAAAATTAAAAAGTGGCATTTTCTGGAGCTTGTGCCCGTGTGTTGCCTGTTTGGCGTCCACTTACACAATGAACGCCACCATAGCTTTGTGCTCTTTTAAAGGGAGGCTCCACTTTTAAGTACTTTACTATTCCCAGTACTCCTACTAGTTTGGCAACACAAAACTGCAGTTATACTGGAGGAGGTGCTAATACCTGAGCAACCAATGTTATCTGTAATACATACTCAATTTATTCTTATTTATGCATGGTTATTGAAGGCCACTGGAACTTTCAATCACTTTCAAAAATCCACTAACATCAAAAAAATGTAAAACAATATACTGACATGATTTGGTAATCTCAATGGTTCAATTGTTACAGAATACATTAAAAAAATAAAGACGATTGTTTTGAAGTAATTTGCAGTCCACATTCATCCTGATAACAATCCCTGAATAATTTTACCAACATTGGTTCTGGTGGTGGGTCCCTTTCTACCTGATTTTTCTGACAGAAAGGCAACTACTTTATTAACATGATTCCATCGAACTGGCCTTTAGTCTATGGATATGTGGAAGGCTGTTGCATGTTACTGATAACTCTGTATTATGCTGCATTTTGAAGGTATTGACAGTAATCTTTTAACCTACTGCAGGTCACAGGTTAAATGATGTAAATTAATATGCAAATTATTATACTAATTAGCCACCACTTTGACAAAAATTTCCGGGGAGAACACTGCTCTAAATACTTGGAAACATTGCAACAAAATTCACAATACAGAGTCTGAACAGGCAAAACTAAGAACACACATGAAGGCATTGTCTCAAAATCCACATTTTAGCAGGCCTACACTGAAAGTTTATGAAAAAAATTCACAGTACAAAAGTGCTGACACTATAAATTTACAGATAATGAAAACAAGCAACAAAGGCTATCGAAAATCACAGAGAGAGTGTAAAGTTAACAACAACAGAAAACTGAGGAGAGTACAATATGCAAGATTACTTGTTTGAGCAACAAAAAGATACTGCACACAGCAGTGCTGAAAACATTACTTCAGATATCAGGAGTCTACAGTAATGTAATGGCCACTGTGTGTGCCACAATGAATCACATCAGTTCTGCATTGTTAGCTTTAGGCAAACAACATCAGAAGGGCCTATTTCATGTGTGTGTACAATATGTTACCAAACTTGCTTTAGCAAGTCACTTGAGTCCTTAGGGAAACACTGAGAGGACCAATATATATCCTGTCCGATTGGCATCATTCTGAAAGCCTATCTTGACCACACATCCTTCTCCCATTGTCAGTGCTTGCAGTGTCATTCCCTGTTTAACTCAACGTAACTTATCAATGCTTTATGAACCACTCAGCCCCACTCGCAGTGCTCATGTAAAAAGGTTCCATAACAAAAATGTACAATATATAAACTATACTATTGTGCTGTCATGGAGCCAAATATATCTTCATGGTGCAATTCACATTTATGGTACTTCAATCTAGTAGATATTTACTTACGAGATACATCAAATGGGAGTGCAGTGTCATTGACACTATTTTGTGTCATATTATGCAGATGAAAAGCCAGTAAGTTTACACAAATTGAACGGAGCATCATCTTTAGTCTTATCGGCATTTTTGAGAGGTGGCTCAGGGGAGGATGCCTGGTCAACAACAAGACTTTTTCATCAGACAAGGATGATGATGAGCAATATGCCATACCCTTTTGAAATGTGGGTTCAGCTTCGTCCAGGAGAAGATATAGAGAAATGGGTGAGTTCTTCACAGTGAATAGACTAATATGAATGTTTTAAATGTGTCAAACTGTTAATGCTTTCTGCTCAGAAAAGTTAGAAATTTCTAGTTTCTAGTCAGCTTATATGGTCAGTCAGCTGCATCTGTATGCATGTGTGTTTGTATGTATATATATGTCCATCCCCTGCAAAAATCTGAAAAACAATGCACATTTTACTGTAGTATTAAATGCATAGATGCACGCTAAAATGCAGATGAGAATTTAATCTCATAATGTTGTCATTACCCAAAAATATGCAAATGAATTTACAAAATGTAAACTGGTCAGATTACTACGGAAATTGGTATGCAGGTACCTCAGGTTGATCTTATACAATGTACTTGTATTTGTTTGAATTGTCTGTTGTCGTGAATTTTGTCATTTTTAGTCCCCACGGACACCGTCCGGGGGGACTTATAGGTTTGGTCATGTCCGTGCGTGTGTGCGTGCGTGCGTCCGTGCGTGCGTCCGTCCGTGTGTGCGTCCGTCCGTCCGTTCACGCAGATATCTCAGAGATGCCAGGAGCGATTTCATTCAAACTTGGTGCAAGGATTACTTCATATGTCATACATATGCACATTGATTTGTTTTGTGATACGATCCAATATGGCCGCCAGGCGGCCATTTTATTACGATTTTTTCATGTACAAAGCCATAACTCAGACATGTTTCAACCGATTTTATTCAAACTTGGTACAAGGACATTGACCTATGTCATACATATGCACATTGATTTGTTTTGTGATACGATCCAATATGGCCGCCAGGCGGCCATTTTATTACGATTTTTTCATGTACAGAGCCATAACTCAGACATGTTTCAACCGATTTATTCAAAGTTGGTACAAGGACATTGACCAATGTCATACATATGCATGTCGATTTGTTTTGTGATACAATCCAATATGGCTGCCATGCGGCCATTTTATTACGATATTTTCATGTACAGAGCCATAACTCAGACATGTTTCAACCGATTTTATTCAAGTTGGTGCAAGGACATTGACCAGTGTCATAGATATGCACGTTAATTTGTTTTGTGATACAATCCAATATGGCTGCATTGCGGCCATTTTGTTACAATTTTTTCATGTACAGAGCCATAACTCAGGCATATCTCAACTGATTTTATTCAAAGTTGGTACAAGGACATTGACCTATGTCATACATATGCACATTGATTTGTTTTTTGATACGATCCAATATGGCCACCAGGTGGCCATTTTATTACGATTTTTTCATAAACAGAGTCATAACTCAGACATATCCACCACTATCATTCAAAGTTGGTACAAGGACATTGACCCATTTCAGATATATGCTCGTCAATTTGTTTCATGTCATTTAACAGTATCATGTCAATTATTGAAGTTTCATAATTAGGCTGATTGTCAAGAAATACTGCATCAAATTTCATGAAACTTTGTACGGATGTTAAGCTCACATTCAATAACAGTGAAAAAGACATTTATCAATGTCGTTTTAATTAATTTGTAATTGCATATGTAATGAACTTTCCTAATTAGAGTGATATATCCACAAATACAACGTCAAATTTGATGAAACTTGATACAGATGTTGATCTCATAGTGTTGTAAATACTGCATCAAACTTTATGAACTATGGTACCGGTGATTATCTGTTAGTGTTAGGTTAGTAGGCAAAAATGTTTTGCAACATCCTGTCGATTAATTCCTAGTTGACTCATTTAATGACTTTAGGATAGTGGCCTACATTGTTTTATGTTTTCATCAGCATGGAACTCATTCTTGGCCATTGAGCGCCATCTGTATCAAAGTATTTTTATCACAGACCTAATTAATGAAGAGGATTCTATCCTCTCTGAGGACTTGTAATCAAAGTATCAACTAACAAGTGGGGACTGTGTCATCACGATGACTTGTTAGCTAACATTTTGTATACCAATGTGAGGTTATGAAGTCAGAGGCGTCTGTATATATGTGTGTATGTATGTATGTGCATATAGAATGTTCGTCAACATCAAAAACTTGTAAACTGCTGCACTTTTTAGCTTGGTATTTGGTGTATGGATGCATCCTGGGCTATAGATGAGACTTTGTTCAAATGAAGTTTGCATCACCCACATTATGCAAATGAGCTTAAAAAATGTGAAAATGGTCAAAAATAAATAACTCAAGAACCGCTGTTTTGATTATTATGAAAATTAGTGTGCAAGTACCTTAGGTGGACCTTATACAGTTTATAATAATATAATATAATAATATTGGGTTCTTATATAGCGCACATATCCACAAGTACATGTGATCAAGGCGCTTTACAATTATTATTACCCCTGGTCACTGGACCTAATATGATACCACTCAACTCCCTGGGGAGCAAACAACAGCTCACATGTGCAGCCAATAAGCGCAGCAGAGCTAAACACACACATTACAACCACTGTCCTACCAGGTACCCATCACTCCTGGGTGGGGAGAAGCAATGAGGAATGAAGTGCCTTGCCAAGGACACAACACCACAGCCATGCCGGGGCTCGAACTCGCCAGTTTTATGTATATCGTGAAGATATCTTGAATTTTTATATTTTTGCTGAATTTTCTGGTTATTAATCTGTTGAAATTATGACAAAATTAGCAAAATTACCATATTGGGGCAATTTGTGTCAAAAAAATCGTAAAAATTCTTGTTTCTTTTAAACTGCTGGACTGACAGATTTTACAGATGCTGAGGAATGGTCAATAGTTGGATTTGGGGAAATTGTGCTGAAATATGCAAAATTTGCATTTTTAAGACTATTTTGTCATTTTCGGTCAAGAAAACGTATTTTTAAGACAGTTTGTCATGTTTGGTCAGCAAAACTTCTTCCCCAAAACTAGTTGTCTGATAGCTCACATGTTTTTTCTGGCGATAATCGGTAAAATAGTTGGAGCCGACAAACAATGAACAAACATGCATATTGGCAATTTATGTCTGATTAAGTCTCATTAATCCCGGGAGAAAAAACGGTGATTTCATTCCAGAACATTCCATGTTCCATCTTTCTGTTGAAAATGTTCCATATTCTAGAAAAACCCGCCATTTTGTTGAGAATTTCATGATTTTTTGAATAACGGGCGATGATTGCAAACGTACATGCACGAATTTTGCTGCAACAAGCAACCTGTGAGGAATATTTTGCCATCAGGGTCACAGCGGAAATTCTATGATAATTTATTTGAAATAAATTTTCCCATGGTAGAACATAATTTTTAGTCCCCACGGACACCGTCCGGGGGGACTTATAGGTTTGGTCATGTCCGGTGTGCGTCCGTGCGTGCGTGCGTGCGTCCGTCCGTGCGTGCGTCCGTCCGTTCACGCAGATATCTCAGAGATGCAAGAAGCGATTTCATTCAAACTTGGTACAAGGATTACTACATATGTCATACAGATGCACGTCGATTTGTTTTGTGATACAATCCAATATGCCGCCAGGCGGCCATTTATTACGATTTTTTCATGTACAGAGCCATAACTCAGACATGTTTCAACCGATTTTATTCAACGTTGGTACAAGGACATTGACCAATGTCATAGATATGCACGTCAATTTGTTTTGTGATACGATCCAATATGGCTGCCAGGCGGCCATTTTATTACGATTTTTTCATGTACAGAGCCATAACTCAGACATGTTTCAACCGATTTTATTCAACGTTGGTACAAGGACATTGACCAATGTCATAGATATGCACGTCAATTTGTTTTGTGATACGATCCAATATGGCTGCCAGGCGGCCATTTTATTACGATTTTTTCATGTATAGAGCCATAACTCAGACATGTTTCAACCGATTTTATTCAAAGTTGGTACAAGGACATTGACTAATGTCATAGATATGCACGTCAATTTGTTTTGTGATACAATCCAATATGGCCGCCAGGCGGCCATTTTATTATGATTTTTTCATGTACAGAGCTATAACTCAGACATGTTTCAACCGATTTTATTCAAACTTGCTACAGGACATTGACCAATGTCATAGATATGCACGACAATTTGTTTTGTGATACGATCCAATATGGCCTCCAGGCGGCCATTTTATTACGATTTTTTCATGTACAGGGCCATAACTCAGACATGTTTCAGCCGATTTATTCAAAGTTGGTACAAGGACAATGACCAATGTCATAGATATGCACGTCAATTTGTTTTGTGATACGATCCAATATGGCCGCCAGACGGCCATTTTATTACAATTTTTTCATATACAGAGCCATATTCAGACATGTTTTAACCGATTTTATTCAAAGTTGGTACAAGGACATTGACTAATGTCATAGATATGCACGACAATTTGTTTTGTGATACGATCCAATATGGCTGCTGTGTGGCCATTTTATTACAATTTGTTCATATACAGAGCCATAGCTCAAACATGTTTCAACCGATTTTATTCAAAGTTGGTACAAGGACATTGACCTATGTCATAGATATATATGTCAATTTTTTTTGTGATATGATCCAATATGGCCGCCAGGCGGCCATTTTACTATGATGTTTTCATGTACAGAGCCATTACTCAGACATGTATCAAGCGAATTTATTCAAAGTTGGTACAAGGAGACTGATTTATGTCATACATATACATGTCAATTTGTTATGTGATACGATCCAATACGGCTGACGTGCGGCCATTTTGTTACGATTTTTTCATGAACAGAGCCATAATACTCAGGCATATCTCAACCGATTTTATTCAAAGTTGGTACAAGGACATTAACCTATGTCATACATATGTATGTCAATTTGTTTCATGATATGATCCAATATGGCTGCATGGCAGCCATTTTGTTACAATTTTTTCCTGTCCTTAGCCAAAACTTGGGCATGTCTCAAATATGGTACCAGTGATAATCTGTCAAGTGTTAGAATTGTATGCAAAAATGTTTTGCAACATCCTGTTGATTAATTCCTAGTTACTCATTTTCTGAACTTTAGGATGGTGGCCTACATTGGTTTCATGTTTTCATCACCATGGAACTCATTCTTGGCCATTGAGCGCCATCTGTATCAAAGTATTTTTATTACAGACCTAATTAATGAAGAGGACTCTATCCTCTCTGAGGACTTGTAATTAAAGTACCCATTAACAAGTGGGGACTGTGTCATCAACGATGACTTGTAATTTAACCCATAGGTAACATTTTGTATGTGTGATAGGTGTTCGTACTGGGGCAACCTCTTGATTTTTGGGGCACTCTATTCAGCGCGACTGGTGTGTTTACTATTGTGAGACAGAAATCAGCGCCATATTTGAAATTGCCCACAATGGACATCGGCATTGGCAAAATAGATGTCAAAGCGTAACCGTACAAAATTAAACTTAAAAGTTTAGGATGTCAAATGTTCTTTAAAATTTCATCCATAAAGTCGAATTTTGTTGTTGGGATTGTGATATCAAACCATACTTATTATATATGTACAATCACAGCAACAGTATGTAGCTGTAGACAATGATCATTTTGTGATCGGGTACCATAACCTTTTTTTGAGTCAAGTCTCGGCGAGTACCGGCAAATTCTATGGAGGAGGGCTGCAGTATGAAACAAAACCAAAGACTAAATGTCAAAAATTATTGGAAATAAAATAATAAGCAATTACTTACTCTGTTGTTTAAATTGTGATAAGAAAGTGTATTTGAAAGTTATTCAATCATGGCAACTACCCCGTTACCTTATCGGACCATATTTGAAATAGGAGGACACTGCATAACCCCCTAAACCATAGACCCTCGAGAAAAACCGTTTTTTTACTATGCCTAAGCTAAGCTTATATCGGCAAAATCTTTGTTGCAGCGTGAATGTACAAAAGCCAATCGAAAGCAAACACATTAAAAACAAATGAATATTACACCTGTGAAGTCCAACTCCTGCTTTTTTCAGGTTGAGATCATCGGTATTTGTAAGACTCTACATGCGTATCAGCTGTAGCCTTGTGTCACCCACGGGCGCCATCTTTGAAATTAGGTGGCTATCCAAAACAGACAGCAAGGGCAAATTCTATGCCGTACTATGATCACGAAACATAATATTTGAGATCAAAATGTCAAAAACCAATGCTTACAACTTCTTTATAATCTAACATGCTTGTTCAATTTGTTGTAGTAAATTAAATTTTTGAACAATTTACGATTACGGCAACCGGCTATGTGCTTGCATTGATCATGCACACCGCACTGTGAGTGACATACTGTGAACTGCCGCCCGCCCGTTCAGTCAATCCGACTTAGACCTTCATATAAACTGAATGCTATTATGATTTTAGAAAAAACCAAGCTATACTTATAAGGATTTTTTCTGTGAATGGTGTGAGTATGGTGAAATCAAATTTAAAGAATCACAGGAAAGTCTACAAATAAATGTTTCCATCTCGCTGACCACGGGTACGTGTAGCCGTGTTCAACGGGAGAGGTGACACGATGTACCGGTTAGCCAGCCAGCTTCCCGTATGCTGACAAATTTTCCGTTGTCGGCCAAGAATTTTAAAACGTGCATTAGTATGATTTTTATGGTCTGTTTTGCAAGAGTGCATATTTCTAATGCCATAAAATGGTAAATAGTATATTTTCAATAATATATTTACGGAACTTTGCCCTGTCTCAAAGTTTGATGAGCCTCGTGCATTGTCTATGGGCTAAAAAGCAGCCATACGGGAGGTTTGATTGTTAGTTTGTATTTCGTTCCCTCAATTATGTTACCACTCCATAACACTAGCTGTGTAATTTGGTATAAAAGTCCCAAAGGATGTTATTAGTTAGATAAATCTTCTGCTCAAAGAAACTCCCAAATTTGTATAATTAAGGTAATTTTGACCCAGTATATGTTGTGAGACAGTGGTTAAGGTTGTGAACATAATTTTGTCATATTTGGTATCACTTTGTTGTGAAATTTGATCAAGAAAACAAAGCTGAGGTTTAATTTTTTGTTGCGGACCAATTTTTGCAACTTTCCCATGTAAGACACACAAGAACTGATAAGAAATTTGGATCCAGGATAATTTCAGATGTCATAATCACTCCCAAAGTGGAAGGCATTTCACTATCTGTAACTAACTGAAGTGCTGTTTACATTGGAATGACAGCACTGCTAGCATTTAAGAAATCCCCAAGGTTGTAGATAGCTCATCAACTTTACATTTCCTGCCATGGGGCCATTGTAGCTCTTTATGTAAATACGGTCTATGCCAAGGGGTTGACAATTTGATATCCAGTGGGTGGGGGTGTAGAAGATTGATGTGAGGCAGGGCTCAAAATTAGTGGTAGTCTCAGGTCCACAGACTACCAACTTTCCCCTGGGGCTACCAAAATCCATAAAATGGTAGCCAACATAGACTACCAAAGCCTAAGACATGAAACTAAGTCACGATTTGTCGTGCGATGTCCACCACTTTGGGATTAGCTAAATGCATCAACCCAGTGGACACAGAAAGGCCAGACTGTGACTTTGTTATGCAAATTACAAAGACAACTGTGGGGGTGGAATTTTTGAAACAAAGCTTAATTTGATCAAATTAATATAAAACAGACATATCTTCACAGTCACTGATATACTCAATTACAACTCAAGATTGAGTTCCTTATAATCAGGGGGGTCATAGTGGGTCTTGGCAAGCTCACCAGCACAGCCTCTGCAGTGACACAGCCAAAACCAGGAACTACAGGCACATGAGAAATGGACACAAATTACGAGGCACAAGCAAGGAATAAAAAAATAAATAAATATTTATGGAATATACCGAGCAAGAATATTGTTCACTGCGCTTTGGCAACATGGCATATTGATTGATTTATTTCACTTGTTATATTGCAAACAATTCTCATGCTACGGAAAAATTTGACATTGCACAACATTTCAATATTGAACTATTATTGATCTCCAAGTGAACAATGACATTTCTAACCACACCATCTGATTTTGTAAGAATTGCAATTGTTGCTGATACCCAGTACAGTATTGATAAAACTGACTGACTTTTATTGAAAAACACAAATCACCGCAATCAAAAGTAAGTGTTAAAAATTTTGGTATGGTGCAAAACAACTTTGTGGTGGTTTTCTGCCAAAAAAACCCCCGATTAATGGCTGTCTTTATTGAACAGTATTGACTAGCTGTTCAACATTTCCATAGTCTTTGTGGTAAACATAACTTTATGATGGTAGGGTCTTGACTTTACTTGCCATTGAAAAACCAGCTGTAGTACATATCATAATGTCAAGTTCAGAGGGTCATTGAATGTATGACTATGCACAAAAACCTTAAAATTTGGAGTGGCAATGAACTGACCTTTGAATCATCATGGTATCTCAAATATATGTGACATGTTGCATATATGCATAGCTCAATGCTAACCAGAGACATTTTCAGAAGTTTTTCAACATCATACAGTACCAGGTAACAGGCCATTCTAAAATGTTGTCAAGGTTGACAGCAGGAAAGGCAAATAAATCACA
Organism: Ptychodera flava; assembly: GCF_041260155.1. Taxonomy (NCBI): domain Eukaryota; kingdom Metazoa; phylum Hemichordata; class Enteropneusta; family Ptychoderidae; genus Ptychodera; species Ptychodera flava. The sequence continues at coordinate 1,678,750 of NC_091940.1, read as the reverse complement.
ACAACACAGTATTTATTTCCCACTACTTGAGATGTCCTGATTTGCAATAAATTAGTAGAAATTAGAGGACAAAATGACACAACAATGAGATGGCAACCATTTTCTTGGTTACATTTTTGGATCATGTTTTTAGCTACTATAGACTGTAGTCTATAGAAGCTATTGGGATGGGTAAAGTTTGGCATTCGACGTCGGTCTGTATGTATGTATGTATGTCCGTTTGTTAGGCGTCTGTCCACTCAAATATCTTGAGAACTGCAGTACTTACTGATTTTATATTTGTTGTGTAGATGAAAAATATGATTTTGAGAAACTGTTTTTTTAATTTTTTTATATTGTTGAAAATATGCAAATTAGCACAAAAAAGGCATTTTTGGTAAAAAATCTTCTTCTTCATAACTGCTGGTCAGACAGCATTGTTATTTGGTATACAGGTCCCTAGGGATAACCCAACTTAGATTTGTTCAAATTGTGATGAAGTATGCAAATCTGTATTTTTAAGGAATTTTTTTGTCATTTTTGGTCAAACCTTTATACCATCAAAACCGCTCGTCTGACAGCTTTGATATTTGGTATACAGCTTCCTACAGATGAACTAAATATGATATATTGAATATATGACAAAATCTGCAATTTTGTATTTTTGATGCAATTTTTGCCATTTTTGGTCAAAAAATGTATTTCTCAAAAACTACTTGTCTGATGCCTTTGATATTTCGTATACAGGTTCCTAGGGGTTTTCTTAGTGTTATATATTGAAATTTGATGAAATCTTCAATTTTGTGTTTTTTGGTCAATTTTTGCCATATTTGGTCAAAATATTTGTTTCTCAAAAATTACTCATCTGATAGCTTCGATATTTGGTATACAGGTTCCTAGGCTTTATCCTAATGTAATATATTGAAATTATGATGAAATCATCAATTTTGTAGTTTTGCACCTTCTTCATCAATACATGTGTCACAGAAAGTTATTCTCTACATAACACAGCAGAGCTCTGTCAACTGTTGGGTCGCTTGTTTTTTCAAAACCACTGGTCAGACAGCTTTAATATCTGGTTTACAGGTCCCTAGGATGACGTTAGTGAGATAATTTCATACAGTCAGGAAATGCTTAATTTTGTATCCATGTCTATAGTAGCTTCAGGGACTTTGGTCCTATGTTTACTAAAGGCACACCTTTTTCTCATCCATGCTTTATCACTATGGTAAATGATTATTGATGACCAAACTTATCTTGAAGGAAAAACCTCAAGGCAAGTCATTTACTCTGACAAAGAAGGAGAGGGACCGTAGGGAGTTTCATGTGAAGTACACATCACTAGAAGACCACTATGTCAGAGTTAGCAATGACAGTGATGTAATTCATTGTTGGAAGAATGGAATCTATGCAGCAGAGAATATATCCAGACATGAAGAAGAAAATGATTTCGTAAGTTTAGAAAAGTGTGAGAAACTCAGAAACCCATGAAAGGGGTGTTTGACACACATTGATTTTATGAAGAGCTGAAGAATGCGAAAAAAAAGAAAAATAATGAAATATCCCTCGGTAATTCTGGTTCTCATTATTAAAAGATGTTGCCAGGCTTTTTGTGTGTTTGTGCATGAATTACAAGACCATTACAATCACAAACATCATTTTAGTGTGTGGAAATACAGTAGAATATCATCTCTATGCAATACAGGTACAGTCATGTCAATGTCATTTTATTCATTTCTGAAAAGCAATGCATTGAATGGAATATATTGATAATGTATTCCATTCATATTGATAATTTATTGCTAATATAATAGGTCATAAAAGTTACTGAAATAGAAAATAAAAAAGTGTTGGAATGAAAATTTAAAAAAGTTGAATGCTTAAATTCAGGTATTGACACTAGATTAACAGGAATTTAGAGAATGGCAATTGGCTTTAGGAACATGATATTTACTTAAATGTTAATAGTGATCAAGTCAGATTAAAAGGGTGGAACATTGTTATATATAAAGTCTTCGACAAGAATGTAAGAGAAGACTTTGCCATGGACAGATGATCAGACATCTTGAGCCAACACTACCGTAAAATATCAATACAGTTTCACAAAAATACATAAGAATCTGTGTTCTTGATATGTACAATGTAGACTCATTTAGATCTCTGTTTATTGTAGACATATTTATCTCGAAAAGATGGTCAGACACCAGATGACTCGGCCTCCATAACATGGAAGTTTGATTTTGGTGGTTACCAGTTGGAGTCAGGCAGTCTGTTAGCATGGAGTGGAATACATCATGAAAGTGCTAGCATTCTTTGGAAATTACAGGATAGTATGAACCCACACAGGTTTATTATACCATCTGGAGGTAAGGTTTGTTGTTGATCTTCGTTACGTACTTTGCTATTATCAAGTTTATTTAACTCATGACCTACAAAACTGAGCTCGGCAATGACAGTTTGTTTGATGTTAATTTTAAAGTCGCACCTTTCAATCCCAGGTTCTTGCATTAGTGGAGTTCTCCTCCCAGTCAAACGCTTAGCCAGTACAATGTTTAATTTCTTTAACATTGATTACGCAAACTGATCTCAACCTTTTGTCACAGTTTGCTAATCTTGCAAACAGAGTTTATGCAAGCTTTTGATTCACGGTCGGTTCAGATCGCCAACGGTCATTGATTCCCCACCACAAACGCTCGAATTTCCTAAAAAATTGTCTTCCAGTCGCATAGACTTTGAATATAACCACAGAGTTCGATCGGCAGCTACTTCGCGCTGACAGCTTGGCAGCCTGTCTGTGTTTTTGTAGCCGGGGAAAACTAAAAAGTGGCATTTTCTGGAGCGTGTGCCGGCGTGTTGCCTGTTTGGTGTCCACTTACACAATGAAGGCCGCCATACCTTGGCATCCTTTTTCAAGGGAGGCTCCGCCTTTAAGTCATAGAATTTAGAGAACAGGGGCTTGACATTTGAAATGAAAGATACATGTACATGGTTGTGTCATTTTGATTAGTCCTCATCTTTAATTGACTTTGAAATATGAAAAAGAAATCTTTCTGTTCTCTTAGTTGTTAACTAGTTTTACCATTTGGTTTCAAATTTTGAGTTGTAATTGGAACAGAAGTTCAAGTATACTGAAAGGGTTTTGCCAAAAAAGACAGTAACCAGTAAATGGGAGTGTCAGGAAGACTTGTTGACATCAAGTGGACTTTGATGATCAGGCTGTAAATATATTTTGACAAAATAGGTCAAAAATGTGAGACTTGACAAGACAGAGAGAGCAAGCATACATTTGTGCTGAAACTGATCATTGTTCACTCAAATATCCTACATCACAGAAATCGGTCATCACACCATTCAGATATATGACAGAAGCAGTCACATAAACTTCTCTGAAATTTGACAGACTTTTTGCAACTCCTACTGAATTCTGGAGACTAAGCTGTATTTAAACTGTTCCCATGGTAGATAATATTGACCGTCAAATTCTTTTCAAAATTTATCCTGTTAAATTTGAACTCTGCTACATGCATTAATGAGAGTCGTAAGTGTTGGAATAACAGTTCTGATGTTGATGTTGGTTTAGTTTGATCACTTATAATTGCAATCACTTTGATTTGCCATGTGTTCTGACTTGAACACACACATACAAGTACATCAACTGAAGTCAGCTAATGGAGATTTCTTTTATGAGTGTTTTCATATTTCTCTTTTGTAGCAAAAGAAGCAATCAATTTAGAAGAATTTAAAGGGTCATCATCTTTGGTTTTGTCTGCATTTCTGTGTGGTGGACTTGGAGAAAATGGAAAGGCTTGGCAACATGCCCAGTTATTCCGACAAAATCGCCATAGTGAACAAGAAGCATACCCATTTGAAATTAAATTAAAACTTACAAAAGCTGTAACAATTTTTGATAAGGTAAGTAATCGACTTCGTCTCGTGTCTGACGCAGCACAAATGACACTCATGCTGATACGACACAAGGAACAGGCGATATTGGGTAATAACCGATTTATCATATACCCATGCCCATAATTTTAGGGAATTTTTACTAATAGAACGAAAACCTTTAATTTTGAGGCTTTACTTTACTACGCCTTGCGCATAAATATCAGAATGTTTATGTGAACAGGCTTCATTCATAAAGTATGCGACGAAGATGTCAACATCACGCGCGACATCGTCCATATCTCAATGAAACCCAAGAAGAAAGACACCGGGATACAAAAATCGTCATACAGAAGGAACATTTTAAGGTGCAATATGCTATTACAACTGTAACCGATCAAAAACTGCTCAGCTTTAAATCTATCCTGATTTCGATCGTGTACGGCACCGAGCTCGCGCAGAGAGGGGACGCCATTTTGTTAGTTTACCTTTAGAGTTGCAATGTCAACAGTCGTCGTGCGCGCGACATCGCTGTCACGCCACGCACTCACTACCTGTTCGGTGGAGACCATGCACAGTGCCGGCGCTGTGCGAACGGCAGAATGTTTGCTAGAACTTGACAAAAAAAAATACCATGGGAAAACATTTCAAGACTCAACGTGATATTTCCGTATTTTGCAACCAGAAATACCCGTGTTCCTCGAAGCCCTTCAAGTTTTAACATTGGCGACATCGCTTCGCAGGCGGGGAGTGGCAGCCATTTTGTTGTTTACGTTGTTTACCAACAAACTGCTAATGTAGTTTAGGAAAACTCTAAAACTGATGACGTTCATCGTGCATATCTCGACGTTTACCGTGAAATATCACGGCTGATATTTTACGTTGAACGTCACTGGAATGTAGCAATATGGGCATGGGTATATGATAATATTGATTATATCATCGATCGTATCATATGGCCTTCTTCCTATTTGATAGGTATGAAAAAATTCTAGAATATAAGAATTTTTGGATAGGCAGCACAAGTATGAATTTTGTCATCATGGAAAAAATGGAGGTTTATACTGGTAGATTGATATCCTTCTGTCAGTCCAGCTTCCCCTAACATACTGCAGAAACACAGTTAATAATATCGTTGAAATTAAACAAGTGAAGATACACTGGGACATGCATATATATCAGTTTATTTTAGATACAGTCTAATATTGTGATAGCTACTTTGGTTGATTTTTTCAGCTATAAAGGGTCTTTTCATCATCCAATGTGAGGGTGTTATTACTTTAGAGCAACAAAACAAGATATGGCTTGATAATCCATTGAGTGAAAATTAACAAACCAAAGTTCAGGCAAATTACATAGTTAGAAGCGGTAAAAAGTCCAGTATTTTGCAGTTTGCTTCCTTTTATGCTCACTGGTCAGTGAACATACAAGTTAGTGTTATGTTATTTGTGTGAGTCAGGTAGATGTTTTGATATTGTGGAGATGTGTGAATCGTATACATGTAGCCAAGTTGGTACTGTGGAGATGGTTAACGTTGATTAAAATATGGCATGTAACAGCACATAAATATTGAATGCAACCAGTATCAGCACAGAGTGGATTTGAAATGACTAATGATCCAATGCAACCAGTATCAGCACAGAGTGGGGTTGAAATGACTAATGATCCAATGCAACCAGTATCAGCACAGAGTGGATTTGAAATGACTAATGATCCAATGCAACCGTATCAGCACAGAGTGGATTTGAAATGACTAATGATCCAATGCAACCAGTATCAGCACAGAGTGGATTTTAAATGACTAATGATCCAATGCAACCAGTATCAGCACAGAGTGGATTGAAATGACTAATGATCCAATGCAACCAGTATCAGCACAGAGTGGATTTGAAATGACTAATGATCCAATGCAACCAGTATCAGCACAGAGTGGGGTTGAAACAAACAATGATCCAAACTATTCTTTGTCCACAAATTCACTTATGCTTGTGTAATTACTCTTGCTGTGAAAAAAATCACAACAAAATGCCAACATATCTCGAAAAACTGATTCAGCAGGGGCTAAGATTTGTCATCAATGATTACTTATCTTTTGATACTGTGTTGCAAACATTCAGAATTGATCAGAAATATTATTATTTTTAATGTGAATGAATGTCATGGTCTTATCTGCACCTAGATTGAGGAAATGAGCATAGCTGCCATGAATAATGACATGGACTACCTAAAGGAGGTTTTAGACTGTGTTACAGATGAATATGGTATTTCAGAACTGAGTATTATCCACACAAACAGTCAAGGGGTAAGTTTTATACAGTCAAGTCAGAGAAGCACATGTGCAGCAATTGCTGCCATCTGTCTGATTTGTACAAATTGCCTTGAAAAACAATGGCTTGAATTATGCAGTATCAGGTTTTAAGACAACAAATTATCTTTTAAAAAATTCATATTCACAGAAGTGAAAAAGGTAATTGGCAGTTATCTGCATTGATCCGTGCTTGAATAGAGATATGACAATTTGTTGCCATTTCTGTTTTAAATACAGCAATACAAAGGTGAAATGTGCATAATTTATTTTTAGAGCATTTTTTCCTGTTTATTGGTGAAAAATCATCTTCTCTGAAAGTACTTGACCGATTGCTTTGAAATTAGATGTGAGGGTTCTTAGGGATGACCCGTATCAGTTTAGACCAAATCATAACAAAATTTGCAATATTGTATTTTTTGAACAATTCAGCCAGTGTGGTGAAAACATAACTTTCCAAGACGAAATGGTCAGATATTGTGAAAACAGCAATACTGCAGTGAAATCACGATAGTCATCATAAAAACTCTTTAGAGATGGAAAAGCAATCACTTTAGTCCTTTGAACCCGGCTCGGACATAAATGTCCAATGACGTCATAGAGTACCAGGGGGTCAGGGTGCAAAGGGTTAAAGAAATGAAATTGCATCGTCACTCTGTGTTATTTGTTAATTGATGCCAATTCACCATAGTCTTATGCTCGTATGCAGTGTGTCCAGAATTCACCATTTAAATAATAACACATGAGAGCAAGGGCAATATCACGATTTATTGCCTGCCCAAGGGATGGAGGTCATGATCGAAATACTGATGATGCCCGAGCAGTACCACCAGCTCGAGGGCAGGCAAAAAATCATGATATTGCCCCAGCTCTCATGTGTTATTATTTTTATAACACCGAACAAGCAAACATGCAAAGAAACAAAAACACAAACTGAAGACTTCTTCGAGTACAGTTTGCCTTCTTAGTCCAGACCTCGGCGTAAAATGTTGTCAGTGTCTAGGGTTGTCGCTAAAGTTTGCCGATCTCCTCGGTGGCGTATCCAAATTTGTTGCTTGCAGAGTCGCTAAACACAGAAATTGCATTCCTTGTTGCCATTTTCGTTCATTTGCTGTTTACTTGCATCAAAATATCGTCTAACTGTGCCAGTGACAGCTCTGCATGACATTTCGCAGCCATAAGTTGCCAACTGCAAAGTACAACAAGCGAACGACAATTTGTTTTGCGCAGAAAGGATGCGCAGTAAGTAAAATGACGTCATCCATGTAATATCAAATGTAGAGGGCATCATCAAGTTCGCAGAGGGCATCATCACATTTGCAGAGGGCACCATCACGTTCTTTTACATGTCACGTGAGTCGTGTTTAACCAATGGCAGTGCACGCTGAATGAGTGAGGTGTAATAATTAAATAATAGCACATGACAGTGAGGGCAATATCACGATTTGTGGCCTGCCCAAGGGATGGTGATCCTGACCAGAATATTGATGATGCTCGAGCCACAGGCAAGGGTATCATCAATATGTCGGTCAGGATCACCAGCCTGAGCGCAGGCTATAAATCGTGATATTGCCCAATCTTCATGTGTTATTAATTTTATTACACCAAACATTTGAAATCATCTCAAAGTCCAGTACTTGTACTGTGCACATCGAACAACAGGTGGAAATGACACACAAATTTTCGAATGACGCATTTTATATATCTCCTGCAAGAGTTCCCAGCGCAGCGCTTGTACACTATACTATGTGCGCTTTGAATTTGTGTTTGAACGGCTAGCACATAGCGGGCAATAGACAAAGGCAATTGCAAATCATATGCATATTCTCCTTTTTCACAGGATACACCTCTCCATGTGGCAATGAAGTTTAACTCTGTGGACGTTGCCATCTGTTTGATGGAAACTTTCCCTGCATTACTTGGCATGACAAATAGGGAGAATAAACTACCAATGGATTATGCTAGCATTGAAGTGAAATCTGCAATAGAAGAGAAAAAGGCAGAAGACAAAGTATTAAATTCACAAACAGGTACAGTATCATTGTCAAATATCTCAGCTGAGATGACATGAGTCATTGGACCTATTCAAATAGCCCCACAATCATTAGGATGTACATATTGCTGTGTGCATTATCACTTATTCTGCAGTTCAAACTACACAATATTACTTCATAACACAACCCTGTGCAGTTGTCCATCATGTCACATGGAAATCTCTACTTTTGTACCAGCCTCTGATAGCGTTTCTGGATTGTCACTGAAGCAGCAGTGACTGAAAGTGCTGATGTGTGAGACACAGGAATTCAGTGATAGAAAAAATAGATAGGATGAGATTGCCAGCGACAGGGAATGGATTGCTGTGTGTGGATAATAAATAGCTTTAATGTTGGTAGTGATAAGTACACGTACTCGTTGATTCTGACACAATCTGAATATCAACCTGAAAGTGTCATCAAGAAAATTAAGTCGTACACTTGTTTGCATCTAACATCAAATGCTTAACTCCATGAGAATATTGATTCATCCAATGAATTCATTAGTGTATTGCCTTTGAAACTTCATGAGTTGACAAAAAACTTCTTCAGAGAATTCACTACCTCACCAATATAATAATATGGCTACAGACTTGCAAGACAAATTTGTGCCATCAAATATACTTGCTATAGAGCATGCACTAATTACACTACAGGCATGCACCACAGTTATTTCATATGTAGCAGTTGCGGCAATGCTGATGCTTTCCATGATGTTCCAGTTTTTCAAAAAGACTTTCTTTGGTTTTTCCATTATACCACTGAGTTTCACGTAAAAATGTCATCAGAATTTGTGTTTAATTGTTACTTCCAATACTATGGTTTGCAAAGGATAACACCAGTGTACATATTACCCGTTTGATGGTCCAATGATCACATCGGAATGCTCAACAACCCTATCACTGACAAAGAGTGACTTACTACTGGTACATTTCTGCTCTTTGTCTTTCATAGTCTCATTTTGATTACCCCATCTCTCTTTCCACAAGCAGATATTGTAAATGATAACAAAGAATGTGGCACTGTGTTTGGAGAGAGTAAAGATGAAGTAAGACAGGACACTTTCAGAACATCTGATGAGTGTCAGGAACTAATTCAACTTAGCAAAGATAAGAAATCTAGGGAAGCAAATGGAAATGCTGAAAAGTCAAAACTCTCAAAGAAGGAAAAAGTTAAGAGAGCTGAGGACCATGCAGAGAAAGGCAAATTACAACTTGACAAAAGGAATTTGCAAACTTCTTCAGCAAATACAACAAATAGCATAAATGTGAAGTTGAAAGGAAAAAACAAATACCAAATAGTGAAAGAAAGGAAAAGCAAAACTTCATCACAGCCAGCAGAAAATGGTGAAAAAATTCAAAAAGTGAAAAGAATGAGGAAAGATATTGGCACTGTGGAAAATTCAGAAACAGGTCTGGGAATGGACAATATCAGCAAGATCAAAGAGAAGAAACGGAAAAGCATCAATTCTGAAGATGGTAAAAGAACAATACCTGCCAAACATAAGAGGAAAATATCTGTAGAGTCTCAAAAAGAAAGTGTATCTGCTGCAGCGTCTACAGAGCATGACAGTTTTGAGGTACAATCAGGCCATAACACTGAAAAAAGTGGAAAGGCATCTGAACAAAACAACGATGATAGCAGTAAGCTGTCAGAAAAAAGAGCAAAGAAGAAACGAAAAAGAGATGACGTATTAGATGATGATGAAATGGAAAAACTTAGACAGGTTAGTATTATCTTATAATGATTAAATGTGATTTGAGAGTAAAGAACAACACAGCCCCGTGTAAATAAATAATTCCATGTACAGTACTGTTTGTGTCACATGTGTAACCCTACTGTGTACTATGATTGCTATTTTTTATGTCTTGGCCATGTATTTTCCTTTAAGAAAAGCCTTTGCAAGGTCCTTCTTCAACAAAGCGATATTTCTGAGCAAATTTGCTCTGTTAAAGAAGTCATGAAGTTGTAGGAAATATGTTGCTGTAATACATCATCAGCTAAGACTGTTTTCAGAGTTTGTATACGCCAAAAAAGTCCTTGAATGTAAATATGAAAAACCTCACAAAGAATCCTAAAAGAGGTCTTGAAATCGAAATTGAGTCCTGCACAGTCCATCCTGAAAAATTGATTAACCATCCACAATTTTTAGCTCACATTTGGTTTACCAATGTGAGGTTATCGTATAAGCTGAAGTCGATGGCGTCTGTATGTATGTATGTATGTAGGTACTGTATGTCCGTCAACATCAAAAACTTGCAAACCGCTGCACTTTTCAGCTTGGTATTTGGTGTGTTGATGCATCCTGGGCTATAGATGGGATTTTGTTCATATGAAGTCTGCATTGCCAAAATTATGCAAATGAGCTTTAAAAATGTAAAAATGGTCAAGAATTAATAACTCAAGAACCGCTGTTTTGATTGCTTTGAAAATTTGTGTGCAAGTTCCTTAGGTGAACCTTATACAGGTTTATGAATATCGTGAAGATATCTTCAATTTTGTAATTTTGCTGAATTTTTTTGTGTTTTTTCTCATTTGAAGTAAAAATTATTCTTCTCTGAAACCGCCAGCCCAATCGCTCTCAAATTTGGGTTGGATGTTTGCAAGGTTGTTACTCTTCTATTTTTCTGAAATTATGACAAAATTGGGAATATTACTATTTTGGAGCAATTTTTGTCATTTTTGGTCAAAAAATCATAAAAAGTATTGTCTTTTTAAAGCCCCTGGACAGACAGCTTTTATATTTGGTACACAGATGTCCAGAGATTACAATAGTTAGATATGTGGAAATTGTCCTGAAATATACAAATTTGTATGTTTAAGACAATTTTGTCATTTTTGGTCAAGAAAACCTGTTCTCAAAATTACTTGTCTGAGAGCTTTGTAATTTGGTATATAAGTCCTGAGGGATGTTATTAGATAAATGTTTTGCTCAAAGTGTTGGGAAACTGCCAAATTTGTATATTGTAGGTAATTTTCTCAGTTTTGTGACCTTAAATGACCTACACCAAGCCAGGATATGTGAGACAGTTTCAAAGGCTGTGAAGCTAATTTTGTCATATTTGGTATCAATTTGTAGGAAAATTTGATCCATAAAATAAAGCTGAGGTAAATTGTTTCATTGCAGACAAATTTTTTCAACTTTTCTATGTAAGACACACAAGAACTGATGAGAAATTTGGGTCCAGGATAATTCCAGATGTTGTAATCACCCCCACAGTGGAAGGCATTTCACTATCTGTAACTAACTTAAGTGCTATTTACATTAGAATGATAACACTCATAGCATTAATTATGGCCTTATGTAATACCAAGGGATGGAACATTTGATATTCAGGAGGGGGTAGGGTCTAGAAGATTGATTAGGTAGCATTACTTTTTTACCAGATCCCTTGTACATTTTTCCCTACTCCCACCTTTTCTTTTTATCAAGACTTTTCTGGCTATTTTTTGTTGTTGACATTTGCTTATGTTTTTAGGATCTGCTTGTCCCATTGCTATAGAAGTTGATATGCATTTCCCAAATATGACCTCCAGTACCTAAGTTGAAGACCTTATTTGCTTTTGACATTCTTGTTTTTCTGGTTTAAATATTTCTTGAATTTACCAATTCAACCGAATGTGAGCACTTAGTGTCCTTGACGGTATTTTTAAAAAATAACTGACTGACCAATCATGATATCATAAAAATGAAAGTAAATGATATTTAGAGATGGCATGTAATGAAAATAATGAGTGAAATATGGTAAGTCCATAGAATTTGCTGAAAAAGTATAAAAAATCTTTGAATTTTAAGTGAGTGTAGATAAACACTGTGCAGTGTTAGGCTTTATGCATAGTATGTGGCTTCTGTTGCTGTTCACATTTATAGATGGAAATTTTAACAGTTGTTAAATATCTCTCTCTATATCTCGTCTTACAGCTTTTAAATTCAATATCAGCTTCTTAGGGGAGCCCTTATTTAGTTATTAAAAACTAACGTAAAATTTGCATAATTTGATTTTTGAGAATAATTTTGACTCCATTAGCCAGAGTCCTAATGGTGTCCTATGTTGCCACAATGTCTGTCTGTTTGTCTGTGTTTGTTCATCCCTCTATTTGTCAGTGGACAGACTTTGTTCCTGTCATAACTTTAAATCCATTGGTCAGTATGTCATGCAATTTGGTACATCGCTTTAAAACGGAAAAATTAGATCTTATTAGATTTGGTTGATGTTGGTTGCACAAGTAAGGGTAATTTTCGAATTTAAGGTAGCTACATACCGACAGACACATTCAGATTTTTATTTTTTCCTCAGTTATAGAAGTCCCAAACCCCAATATAGAGGGAAATCCTGCAATTTGCCAAAACTCTGTAACCACAGGCCAGATTCGGTTGAAACTTGGTATGCAGGTTCTTTAAGGTGAATTCTGGTAGATTTATTCAAATGGTTGTAAAATTTTCATAGTCATATTTGGTCAAAAATCTTTTTTCTGAAAATGCTAGTCCCATTGCTTTGAAACTTGGTGTGCATGATCCTAGGTTGACCTTTTTCAGATTTGTTCAAATTGTGGTGAAATTTTCATTATTTGTATATTTGGGGCAATTTTTCCCATTTTTGGTCAATAAATCATTTTCTCCCATAGTTCTCGTTGGATTCCTTTGAAACTTGATATGCTTGATCTAGGGTTGACCACTGTCAGATTAGGTAAAATTTGGAGAAATTGTCATATTTGTAATATTTGGGCAATTTTTCACATTTTAGGTCAAAAAATCATTTTCTTTGAATTACCTATTCTGATTGCGTTTAAACTTGGTATGCATGTACCTAGGGACAACTTTAGCTGAGTATCTTCAACTTATGGTGAAATTTCCATATTTGTATTTTTTGGGCGATTTTTTGCTTACGTGTTTACACACGTGAGCATATGTCGCAACGATGTCTTGCTGTCTGTCTGTCTGTCTGTCCGTGTGTCTGTCTGTCTGTCTGTCTGTCTGTCTGTCTGTCTGTCTGTTGGTCCGATATCTCAAAAACGGCTCATCAGATCAGAATCAAATCTGGTACATAGATTCAGTTAGCAAATGGCAAGAACTGATTAGTTTTCGGTGGGTGTGGCTTGCATACTTTTAGCAAATGGCAAGAACTGATTAGTTTTCGGTGGTGTGGCTTGCATACTTTTTGCTCATTTGCATAATTAATGATTTTAGAAAAAACGGATATACATTAAAAACGACTACACACAATTTGATGAGATTTGCTACAAATGTTGATCACACCAAGATATATCAGTAGTGGGAACCATTAAGGGATGACATGAAAGATAGTTGCTAATTTGCATATTTAATGAACTTTCCTAATTAGGGATATATGTCTGATTTGACTCGATCAAAATCGACCAAACTTGGAATGTATATTAAATATACTATGATTTAACATTATTGAAAGTCATTAAGCATTTTAACTGCAGCCAATTCCTAATTTATGTATTTAATGAACTTTGCTAATTAGAGATATATATTTAAATTGACTGGACCAAAGTTGATAAAACTTGCTACATGTATTGAAGCTACTATGACCATAGGGGAAAGAAATCAGTCCCCTGGGGTGGGGAGGGAGTTTTTTTGTGCAATGGTTTACCTTATTTTATTTTATTAATTTTGACTGTGATATTTCAATAAAGTTCAAGTCCAAACCGTCTGACTGCTTTCTTTATTACTAAAAGTAATTTTTGTTAATTTTGACTGTGGTATTTCAAATACAGATTTCGACTCCACACCGTCTGACTGCTTTATATATTACCGACAAGTCCTTATCTCCTCTCCAACTTGTGTATACGCCACTGTAATTGCTCCGAAAACATTGCCAACTTGCTAATCCGCTGTCGGTATCAGCGGATTAAGTGATTGAGTCAACACCACAGCCGTCCCACACGCATTAAAATAAGGAAAGGGTTGAAGATCACAGACACAGTGTCACGATGTCGTCCGTAAAACTAGTGGACGCTTAAAATATTCATGAATTCGTAAATAAACAGGAGGGTAAACACTATTATTCATAAATAAACGATAAAGGAGCTCCCTAGTGACCGGCCATTGAGAGAAATTACAGAAAAAAGTCGAAACCTGAAAGCAACAACCTCGCGACCGGTCGTGTAGACAAATGTTGGCAAATATTCAACACTTTACACCTTACAGCCATGACCTCACGATCGGTCGTTGAGAAAAATTACTAGGAAAAAAGTCAGATTCAAAGCTTGAAACCGTAACCTCATGACCGATTGTTGAGAAAATGTCGGGAAAAATTTAACACTTTACGGCCACGACCTCAACCGGCCGTGGACAGAAAATGAAGTCGAATACCTGAAAGCCACGGTCGTTGAGAAACATGTCGTGAAAATTCAACACTTTACAGCCACGACCTGGCGCGATCGGTTGTGGAGAGAAAATATTGGGAAAAAATCGGAAACCTGAAATCTACGACCGTGGACGCTTAAAATATTCTCGTGGAGAGAAACTGAAGCTCCTTGTCTGTGATGAAATTAACTAGGCTACCGTCCGACCGATCAGGAGAGAAAATGTAGAAAAGTTAAAAGTCAAAAACAACAGCCATGTGGAGAGACAGCTCAGAAAAAATTAAAATAAATCTGAACGGCCTGAAGGAGAACAGCAACGTTACAAAATTTTTGATGACATAGATTTAGTTCCTGACTGCATTTTCCTACCCTAGGACTTTAAAAAGCTAAGTCCATGCTTTTAGCTCATTCATATTATGTTCTGCCGTCGTTGAGTTGCGTGTTTGAAGAATGATAATGGTGGAAAGTGCATAAAAATACAGCGAAAATATATAAAAGTCAGCGTGGACCCTCTGTTGTGCCGTGCAACAACATAAACGCAGCCGCTGACGTTTTTACAAACAGAATACATAGAATGGAATAGAGTAGGTGAGAACTTCATTGGTATGGATAGTCGCTGATGTATTATCGGGGAAGCCGGGCAAACGAGTCGGTCACAGCATGGATGTAAAAATAGACTATTTTTTTGCATCAATGGTCAAAGTCGATGGCGGTGTGCTAAGTTTACGATACACGCTAGATGTACGGTGACGATGCATCGATGGTGGCATCGAATAATACGGATAGTATATAATACTAGCATTCATGATGACATCAATCTATATTGAGCTGCCTGCAGCGGTGTTCGTTCGGTTGATGCTGTCCGAGCCTCGTTACAAGGAGAACCGATTTCTCCTTTTCTGTGGCTGAATGAGCTACCACCTCGATTGACCTAGGAGTTTGTGTAGATGCGTGTGCCAGATGTGAGAGGCAAGAAACATGATACCTCACCCTTCAGCTCTTTCTGTGCAGATTTTTCAGAAGATTTGTTTATGTTCTCAGACTCATCGTTATCAACTTTTTGTGACAAATAGGATAAAAATTGAATCCTTGTTTGATTTTATAGGATTGATTAAAACCAGTCTCGTAGCGTGCTCATATAGAATGTACGAACTTTTCATTATATAACGTCAGGGAAATATATATGTTTACTTCTGGACTGGAAATAAACAGGTTTGAGGTCAAAAGGTTCTACTTCCGACTTCCGCTCTTACGGATGACACCGGACCATGACCGACTCAAAAATGTAGGTGAATTTCTGGCTCAAGATGACCATTTTAGACGGCGTACTTTGGCATGTAACAGTTCATCGGTATAGTGATACTTTTGATAGTCGTTAAATTTCGATTGACTTCTATATCTTCTCAGATTTGCGTTTTTTGTGACACAGTGTCAGAGATCTTCAACCCTTTCCTTATTTCCTTATTCCTGTGGTGTTGACTTAATAAGCTAATCCGCTGATACGCTCAGTCATTAACAAGTTGGCAATGTTTGCGCAGCAATTAGAGTGGTATGTGCACTGGTTGAAGAGGAGATAAGGAATTGGAAACACAGTCAGATAGTTTGGAGTCGAAAGCTTTATTTGAAATATCACAGTCAAAATTAATAAAATCAAATATTAAAGGTAAACCGTTGTACAAAGAAAACCTCCTCCCCACCCCAGGGGACTTTCATCTGCCCCCTGTGCTATGATACAACATTTTTGAAAGTCATTAAACATTTTTACTTAGCCAATTCCAAATTTGCATATTTAATAAACTTTCCAAATTAAGGATATATATCTGAATTAACTTGATTATAGTTGTTGAAACTTGCTATATACATCAAAGATACTGTGATATAATATTATTGAAAATCAAAAACATTTTTTACTTCAGCCAATTCCTAATTTGCATATTAAATGAATTTTCATAATTAGGGATATTTATCTGAATTGACTCGATCAAAATTGATGAAACTTGCTATGTACACTAAAGACACTATAATACAATATTATTGAAAGTCATTAAGCATTTTCTGTTCAGCCAA
The DNA here is from genome assembly GCF_041260155.1 of Ptychodera flava. Classification (NCBI taxonomy): domain Eukaryota; kingdom Metazoa; phylum Hemichordata; class Enteropneusta; family Ptychoderidae; genus Ptychodera; species Ptychodera flava. The sequence goes on along the minus strand of NC_091940.1, from coordinate 1,662,151 downwards.
TTCCTAATTGCATATTAAATGAACTTTCCTAATTAGAGATATATATCTGAATCAACTTGACCAAAGTTGGCAAAACTTGCTACATATACTGCAGATACCATGAAACAACATTGTTGAAAATCATTAAGCATTTTTACTTAAGCCAATTCCTAATTTACATATTTAATGACCTTTGCTTATTAGGGATATATACTGGATTTACTTGATCAAAGATGACAAAACATGCTATGTACATTGATGATTATACCAGGTTAAAACAATATCAAAAGTCATTTCACATTGTCATGTCAGCTAATTTATAATTTGCATATCTAATGAGCTTTCATAGCTCGGCATATATGGCTTGAAGGACTTGGCCAACGGTAATTACACTTGCTATATAAAGGGAAGTGGTGATACAATGACAGCAGTAAAAGAACTTTGATATTTTTATTTCAGCGAATTACATATTTGTATACTTCATGACCTAATCGGCGGTGATTATTGTTCATTAAGTTGGTCATAATATTTTCAATGAAGTTGAAAACATGTGGCAAAGGTTAAAATTTACACATAACTGCAATATATAATGAAACACGTGAGCATTTTCAGTTCATATCTGGTTCCCATTTTTGGTCAAAACTCATTTTCTCTGAAATCGCTTGTCTGGTTGCTTTGAAACTTTGTATGCATGTTACCAGGGGTGAACTTTTTTGAATATGTTCAAATTTGACAAACACACAATATTGTATTTTTATTGCAATTCTTGAATTCTGTGGTCAAATTGCAAAATTTGGAGAACCATTGCACACTACACCTTTGTATTTTGTGCTTGCTAAACTGTAAATGGGAATTAGTTTGAAGTTATTATGAAAATTTTAGTAACTGTGATTTGGAAGTTAACATGTTTGTGATATTTTTACAGAAAAACAACAAAAGACCTCCAAACCAATAAAAAGTTGTTTTTCTTAAATATTTTGTATTTGATGGATCATGCATCAAAATGTGTTCAAATGCACCTGACATTATGACTCTTACAAGCTACGGCCCATAGTAGCTGTTCAATGTTGTATGTACACTCACTCTTGGCTCACATTGAGCCAAATGTGAGCCAAATGTCATTGATGCTTTGAGATTGGATACAGCATTACAAAGTGAGTCATAAATATTGTTAGTTAAGAAATCCTGTGGATGTGAAAATGTAAAAGGAAACTAATTCAGTGTATGAAGTCAGCTTGAGCTTCAGTCTTGTACGTATACATGCACATTATGCTATTAATATTATACAATACAATACAATACAATAGCTCTTTATTATCCCAAAACATGGGCATTCTTTGTACGACAGCGGACAAGTCAAAAAGTTACACAGATAAGACATGTATAAAATATTTAAAAAAGGTCAGTGACTTTAAAACACATTATATAAAAGCAGAGATGACTAGTCGTTTCTGTTTTGATTCAGAACAGAAATTGCAGTGGGAGTGAACGAATGTTTTGATCTATTTGTTCTAGTTATTGGAACCCTATAACGCCAGCGAGATGGTAAAATATTGAATTCCTTGTAAAGTGGGTGGTGATGATCTCTGCCTATAGAATTGGCTTTGTGTAAAACTTGTTTTTTATTTATACAATGTACTGAGATTAGTTTGTTGTACTCCAATTATTTTACTACAGATGTTTACTATTCTACCAAGTTTGTTCTTGCACTGTACAGTGAGGTTTCCAAACCAGCAAATGAGTGAAAAACTTAAGACACTTTCAATACATGATCTGTAAAAAAGCACAAGCATTCGTCTATCAACTTTGAAGAAATTCAATTTCCTCAAGAAGAACAGACGCTGCTGGCATTTACATAAAATCATATTAATGCTATCCTCCCATCGCAGCTTATTATCCAAAATAGAACCCAGATAATTGTATTTCTCAACAATTTCCACTTCTTTACCATTAATAATTGTTACATCAGCTAATGGTGCGTCTTTCCTGAAATCTATGCACAAATCTTTGGTCTTATCAATGTTAAGTTCAAGGAAAGAACTTTTACACCACAGTTGCAGTGTTGATATAATAATATCAATACTAGACAGTTAATGTGAATTACAGCAAATGTCAAAATGAACCGAAGAGGGCAAGTTTGATAAGCCCCTATCAATTTCCCTCACAGTCTTCCAATATCCCTTTGAAAACAGAGAGGTATTTTGGTCAGTAAACATACACTGCCCCTGCTATGCTATCTCCATTCGATCTCCCTATGCAAGCTTCTGCATGGATCAAACCATTTTGCGCCAGTTTACAGCTATAGCTGTTGATATCAGTGTATTCAACGAAGCACATGGCACACTTGTTATATATTACAAGACAATGGGACGCTGGAGTTCCTGAGACAGTATTGTTAGGAAAATGACATGTTTCCCAGTACTTTCTTGATCCTTTGATCCTGCCCACCCATGTCACATAAATAGTATAGTTCATTACGTAGTTACTTCCGCCATTGTTTATTGTCATTCATGGACCATGATGTTAGTTTTCTTCCTCTGAACATGAAGTTTCTTTAGTTTGAAGCAATTATCCTTTCATCTGTGAAGAGTTTTCACTGGTGACTATTAAAAGTTTCACTGCTATGTTGTTGTTTTCACAAGATGCAGACTGCTTTTCCGTGCAGTCAATCATAGACAGTTTCTCTACGCTCTACAGCCATGAGTCAATAATTGTCACTTCACACATGCACTACATGTATGCTGTTGATTGGCACATGACGTCCTCATGTCAAGTTTTGGATTTTTTGATGCTGAAATTTCACCAAAATGCCATTTCTGTATCCAGAGATTATGTAATCAGTTTGATTTAAAACAGCGATATAAAACACTGTGTCAGTAAATCTCGGAAATTGCGGCTGAGTTTGCTGTTTGTCTTTTATCTTTGGTTGTCGATCAGTATGTGCACTGCATTACGGCCTGTATAGAGAGACCCTGATGTAATCAAGGTATACCAGTTCATAAAATCGTGAGAATATTTTTTTCTCTGTCGACGTCGATTTGCCCTACGATGGATTTTTAGGCAAGAAAGAGCATCATAGAAAAATGGTTGATAGGCATTTCCCAAATCAGTATTGCCGCAGAAATGCATCGCATGTTCAGCACTGTGAACGATGTCATAATGAAATACCGGAGAACCAGGCATTTCCACGAGGCCGAGAGTCAAATCAGGGCCTCACTCAGAACAACGACATTTTCTTTTACTAGATACACTAACTAGCTGTATCTCAGTCGTTCCGTGTGAATGTTTCTAATTTTACCGTCGAACTCAACTTGTACTTGAAACATTGCCATCGCCTATCCATGTGCTCTCACACTGACATTTGTTTACTTTGCAAGCTCATGGAATTTACTATTCAAGTTTGGGTAAAGTATGTCATGAGACATGACTGCTTACGGGAAATACTTCACAATAACAGGATCGACGCTCGTAACAATGCAAAACAAGTTCTGTGAAAAATCAAGTTTGAAATTATTATTACAATTACAGGTCTTAAAATCGCATGCTTTATTTCATTTCAACCACTTTGGGCTTCAAAATGGTTTCTTCCGGAAAGTGAGCCAGAAATAGAAGGGAGATTGAATGGCAATAACACAGCAGGCGCCTTGTATGTGTATTGGCCTGTTTATCGGCAACACTAACCAAAGTACCTCGGTGTTTTCCAAGGGATATTGGAAGATTGCGAGGGAAATCGATAGGGGCTTATCAAACTTGGTCTTCTGTTCATTTTGACGGTCGCTGTAATCACCCTCACTAAACCTCAGTGTTTGCAGTGTTTCTTTTCATATCAAGGTATTTCCTTTCATGTTAATTTTCAGGAAAGAAACTTTAAACCTGGTGATCTTGTTGCTGTTAACGGTGAGGGATTAGATGAAGATGCCTATTGGATAGGAAAGATCCGCAGAATTGAGGGAGACATTGTTGAAATCCACTGGTATGATAAGGACTTTAAAGGCCGATATAAACCACAGTTTCTGAGGGCAAATAACAAAGCGTATGTGGACTCTATCACAGAAGATACCATCATGGAAAAGGTGAAACTGGTCAAGGGAAAAGTCTGTTTGAAATGATCATTGCCATGTGATGGTTATATTGTTTTCAACATTGAAGCAAACGTTTGTGGTTATTTTTAAACATAACCCCACTGTTTCTCCATTTACATGTACATGAAGTAACGAAGCATTAAGTCAATTCAACAAAAGAGAAAATGGAATCTGCAAAACCGGATTTGTTGTAATGTATTGTGTGCTCTGCTCTTCTTTAAGTATATTTCTGTAGCCATATTGTTTGTTGCAGTGTCATACCTATATTTATAACTGGGGCAAGCATGAGTGAATGAAATACAATTTTAATCAACATTTTTCATTTTAAATTTGTGGATACTTATGAACCATGGACTAGTTTACATATGCTGACAACCTGAAGAAGAGAATCCTGAATCATTTTGTTTGGCAGATGCTGTTTATATCCATGTATTGTATACCCATACTGAAACACACCAATATCCTCCCTTTTGCAATATTGAACAGTCAAAAGTATGTCACGCAACTGTTTTGTGCAATGTTTTATGAAATCATCAACAAAGAACAAGCCTGTGTTCTTTTTTTATTTGTCAACAGATTCAAAATTTTTAGTTCAAAATCCAAGCTCTGTAATAATTTATTAATTCTGTGCATTCGTTGTCTTGATTTAAAAGAGAAGCACTCTCCATTATGCATACCTGCAAGAGCCCTCTTATTTAAATAGGGCAAAACGGTCCAGCTCACACATGTAAATCGTATCTGTTGTATTAACTTAAATATCTTATGGTTGCTAGTATTGTTCAAAAAGTTCTTCATAATGGCCATACAATTCATTGCTACTATAAAGATGATGCAAGCATTGCATTTGGTAGTTATACAGTCAGAATTAGATTCCATATTTCTCCTTTTAAGCACAAAGAGCATCAATGCCAATAAATCAAGGGAATAGTGGTTGATAATTCAGTGCAGTGGCAAAGGCATAGAGATTGCCAATATGACTGAAATAGCAATGGTATAATGGATACCAGTAAAACTCAACTAAATCACTATGGACTAATTCAAAAACACCAAGGAATTGGTCCCTATTGACATTAAGTCCTAGACAACTTGTTTCCATGTGTCCATGTGCCCAGAGATGTGCCTTACGTGACTTTTACAGGACTTGTCAGCCATCAAACCAGTGCAAAAACAAAACACAGCTTCCCAGCATAGCAGCAATGATATCATAAACCATCTACAGTCACTCCTCAACATACCACAATTAACTTCTATTGAAATAAAAAAGTGCCTCAAAGCAATCTTAACATACTCTGACCAGTTTATTGTGCCCCACAAATCAATCTGGCCTCTGGTCCATCATTATGTTAATGTAATCACATCCAGAGTATGCTTTATGCAAAAGTACATATGCAAATTTGACATATATTATGAAGAAAAGGCGTAAATCAAACACATGTACTGAAAAGCAGTTTTACAATTTTGTTTCATTTTTCCCCAATGTGCCAAAGGCACTCTTAGGGTTTCAGTCTCTCCGTCTGTCTGTAGACCACATTTGTGAGGTTCATAACTCAAAATAAGTACACTAAATGTTACCATCTGTGGTATGTTTAATGTTTGGATGATTATTTCAACTAAGTGGAATCTTACAAAAGTATTAAGAACAATTATATAATTATGAATTTTCATAAATTTTAAAATTTTCCATTGATAAACTTATTTGATGATTTTGTACATATGTTGGTAGAGATAATGTATTTGATATTTGTGCAAGACAGAATAAAAATTGTATTTTTGAGAATATTTTTTCCATTTTTTTTTTTCATAATTGGTCCACTGTCAAATTTGGGTTTAAAGTTTTTTAAGATGACCTGATTATTATATTTCCATATAATTATGAAATTTTTAATGTGTAAATATTTTGGCCCAATGGGAAGGGGGTGCACGAAGGGATGTCAAAATGTCAAATTTTCCAGAACTGCTTGAATAATATCTTTGAAGGATTACAGGCTCCTAGGGGAAATTGATTTTGATTTGTGAAAATTCTTATGAAATTTGCACATGTAAATTTTCTTATTTTTTGTCAACATCTTATTTCTTGTAAAATGCCTGACCATAAGCTTTCAAATTTAGTTTACAGATTCCTTGGCTTCACTGCTTTCTATTTGCCCAAATGATAATGAAAATTACACTAAACTTTCTTATGATTTGCCCTGGACTAGTCACGTTTTAGAAAAAGTCTTCTTGATTACATTGTATTCTTTGTTCATCATTGCAGCCATAGAACACAGGGGCCATGAAAATCTCACTTTGATTATCATGATTGTTTTGCTCAGGTATTTGGAGTCAGTACTGCTTTAAAATGTTCATATGTTAAACTGTGCACAATAGGTAACATGTGTGAGTGTGTGATTTGCAAAACAATCCAATAAGGCAGCAAGATGTCTGTGTTTATCTTGAACAATTCAGTCTATGTACAGTCCGTTGAGGTCATTAAATTACATGGCCTGACAGCAGAAGTTTGTTTGAATGAATACAAGCATTCTTTGAGTTTCATTCATTTACTGTTAATGTTCTGGTGTAATGATGTACTATGTGTATTTCATCACTGCAAAATACAACCATATAATGGCTGATAATCATGTCCTCATGTAATAATATATATCTATATGTCTATAATCATGTCCTCATATAATAATCATCCATAGAACTTAATTTCACACAGAATGTCAAACATTTTAATTCCATCAAACCTAATCTGAAGGGATTAAAGTTGGCTTTTCATTTTAGCATGCATCCTCATGACACCAACGATAATTCATTATACATACCAGAAGAGATTTAAAGTAAACAAACAAAAATATCATGCCATGTACAAAGTGTGTGTCTTTGATTGGACTATCTGATGTAACAGTTAAAATTTGTTACTGTTGATGTTGATGTTGTCTGATTGGTACCCATTGCAATTTACAGTAACATGCATTAGCAGATGTAAATCCAATTTTTCAAATCTCTAGCTGTCATTGTTGTTTCAACATTATTATCTTGAGCTTTTCTCACGTCTTCCAATATATGAAGGAACAAAATCTTATCAGAGGATATGTATGTAGCATAGGAAGCTTTTTCATCAGTTTCATAAAAAAGACAACTTATGTACGCAGGGATGTGTATGTGTATGTCCATTTACTGTGTACATTTGAATACTGCCTCATGTTTTATCTTGATATTTGGTGTAAAGTCATGCTTCAATTGAAGATTACTATTAATTTTGATTAGCATGTTCCTCCCAAAACTCTGAAAGTGAGAAAACTCAGAAAATTGTAAAAAAGTCTTACGAACCATGTTTTGAATTGTTGTAATACGAGATTCACAGGTCCTGAGATGACTTTTAAGCAGGTAAATTTATCAATTTTGTAGTGATATGTTCCTCTTTATTGGTCAACACAAACACATTTTAGAGACTTTCATTCCATAGCCTAGAATCAAGCAAATTATATTGAGGCTCCTGGAAATCCCAAAAATACTGCCTATCATTATCATGCTTAGTGTGAAGGTTTGTGTATTTCATTCATATCATCCAAATGTTCGTATATGTTGTTTTTCAAATTATCTTATTCTACAAAATGACTGAAGACTGACCAGTTAGCTTCAGAAGCTGTTTCATGGGTTCCATTTTCTAATAGGTTTGGTTAAACCTTGTTCTAAGAGATTTCAAATGTCATAGGGTATGTCCTGGAAATGGTCAATCAGCAAGTACTGCATACAGAAATAATGTGCATCAGTAATGACTACACTGATTGTACAAAGTTGACTGTGTGCACTGATGTGCTGCACTTTTGAAGTTGCAGTTTTAAAATGATAATGACATAAGGAACAATTAGGTGAGAAAATATTTTGTCCAATGATGCCTACAAAGAATGAAAAGTGAATATTAACAGAATGAAGGAAAGACTTTAAAAAGATGTTTTGTTTCTTTTATCAAGTATGCCAGAAAAATTGTACAGGCACCTGAACTTTAACATGGTGAGAACCCCTCAAAATCCAGGGAAATATTCTGGTGTTTTCTTGGATGCATCTGTCATAGTAGATTTAGGTATTTATAAATGTTTTGAAACTTCTGGTTGGTCCCTAGATTTGTGCTTACAAGGAGAATTATGGTTAAATATCTTACTGTTCTGTCTCTTTGCATGTTATCACATTCTTCTGAGAAAAGCAAATGCTAACTTATGTTGGACTTTATAGGTCAATATTATATTAAATCTACACAGCCAAGTTGTTTCTGTGTATTGAGAATCTGTTTGACTCGTTTAAAGCATCATTTTGCACATTACAGATATTCTTGCTGAACAAATCAATTATGCTAAAACATCCAGGGGGTGACAGTTGAAAAATTGTATATATGCACAAATAAAGTACAAGTGGTTATATGAATTGTCTTTTTCTTGTTTCTTTGCCATATATCAAATTTTGATGAGTGGCAACAATGGTGACTTGTAGATGTGAATCTTAGGCGTGTTTTGTTTTTATTGTATTGCAGTACATTACATCATATAGATGACAGTATGTCCGATAGAGGTGTAGTGCTATCAAATGAACAAAGACTGCTTATTACTGTTGTCTCTGTCCACTTTCATAGAATTCATTAAACTGCTTGATTCTTTAAGGCAAAAATTGCATATCAGCTTTAACTCAAACCAAATGATTAATGTGATCATATTTTAAAAGGAAATCAACAGACTAACAACTATATAAATGGTCAATGCAGGGCTCGAATTTTAGCGGTAGTTCCGCGTCCACAGACTACCAACTTTTCTCTGGAGCTACCAAAATCCATGAAATGGTAGCCTACACAGACTACCAAAGCCTGGGACCTGAAATTCAGTCAGTACTTTGCATGCCATGTCCTGTCTGTCACTTTTGGACCAGCTAAATGCAGTCAAAGCCAGCTGGACACAGAAAGGCCAGACTGTGACTTGTTATGCAAATTATGAAGACGACTGTGCAGCAGAACTTTGCAACAAAGTTTCTATATCTGAATTGCCGCACTTGAATGACAGGCACAGGAAATGATAGCCAAAGAAAATGCATTTTTGTTGCATTTTGATCATAATATATCAATCACAATTACACAGAAATTATATGCCTCCTCTCTACAGAAAGCCCATGGTCTATTTTAGTCCTGCTACAGTATGTCCTAGTGCTTAGAAGGTCATAGAATTGTCATGACAACTATCAAACTTTGCATACAACTCTGACAGTGAAACCCGTTGTCAATAGGTCACCAAACTTTTTGAGTATCACTATCGTCCATTATACCCGTTTCCTTGGGTATTAAAGGTGTGCAATATTCACATCAAATGACTAGAAAATTCACTTTATGGGCATAATCTTAAAAATGGCTTTTTCTTGTCTGCTCAACGAAAAAAGATATCCCTTAACTAAAATATGCATGGGCTACCAACCAATGTCACTGGGCTTCGAACTTCAGAAAATGGTAGCCCAAGTGGACTACCAGGGGGAAAAGTTAATATCGAGCCCTGCAATGTTAGCAAGTACCAGGAATTGACAACCATTGCAGTTGACTACAGCACATTTAATTGGCGCCATCAAAGTGCATTATTCAGTACTGTTGGTCACCAAATGCTATCATCAGAGTCCTGTCTCTTTATGTGCATGTACCAGTATATTTGTGCTACATTTTAATTCAAAAGTACTCTTTGCTCATGCAAAATTGCATACAATCTCTTATAGATCCAAATATTTTTGGTAAGTAATTAATCTCTTATAGATCCAAGTATTTTTCATACAATTGTGTTATTTATTCATGTAAAGGGCCACCGCCCATCAAACTGAAAATATACAAGTTATATAGGAAAAAAACTGGACACGTGATGCTTAAAGTCATCAAATGTACACACAAAACTACTTCTGTTGACAATGATTTACAATGACTTCAAATAATTTTCTCTCACAAACATTGCCTTATATATAAAGATTGACAAATTAAATATAATGTTAGGATTCTCTGTTGAAAGTAAAGATACGACTTTTTCTCTAGTCGGATTGTTATGTAAATAAAAAGGTAATAAATCCCTTCGAAGTGTTGTATAAAGTGGACAAAACGCAAGAAAGTGAATCTCATCTTCTTGGGCTGAAACATTTTGCTTTTCTCAAGAGAAGCAAATTCTGTTTTGAACATCAGTGCCTGTATGTCTTCCAGTTTCTATTGTGAGACTGTGATTGGAACATCGGAATTTTGATAGTGCAAATTTGTACTTAATGGGATGGACACATTTAAGATACATTTCTGGTTCAAAATAAAACTTAAACATTGAATAAAATCTCAATCTGGGTGAATCATTAATTGAAGCATGCCATTCTTGTCTGTGACAGTCTTGTAACTTTGACAAAATAAAGTTAAAAATACTTCACAATTACCCACTTGCTGTTCAAACCAAACATAAGCAAAACCATATCTCATGAGCAACTGTTTAATCTTTGTAGCCCAATTTGTCTTGCCCGCTTCATCCAATTTACGTAACATTTCATAGCATGCCTTTGGATACCGAGCATTGTCCATTCGGACTAACCTTAACCAATATGAAACACATCTCTTCATGTATACACAACTCAGAGGGTATCTACCGCATTCACCCAAAACAGCGTCATTATTTACATTACTGGCAAGACCTAATAAAAATCTACAAAAACGGAAATGAACCCTTTCAATAATTGGAGAGTACTCAAATCCCCAGATTTCCGAGCCATAACAGAGTATAGTAACAATACAACTATCAAAAAGCTTAAAAGCATTCTGAGTAGACATACAACCTATTTTTGTGATAACGATTTGAATTTGTGTAAGAGCTCGTTTTGCTTTAGTAACTAACTCTGTTTTAGCAGGTGACCATGATAGTCGTGATGATATTAATAGTCCAAGATAATTATAATGCTTAACACTAGTAATCTTACTTCCCATATAGACCCAGTTTTCGTATTTCTTTAAAACGCCACCATTTCTGAAAACAATAATTTTTGTTTTATCAAGATTTACTCTCATACACCATTGTTTACAGAACAACTCTAACTGATTGATTTTCGCTGTAAAGATATTGGAAGATCAGCATTGTCTGTAACATCGTCAGCATACATAAGTAATCCCGAATTAGGCAAATCTTCATTTATAAATATCCCATCTCTATCGGATACATTCATGTATGTATACAATTCATTTATAAATAAATTAAACAATAAAGGGCTTAGCATACAGCCTTGCCTTGTACCAATTTTACAATCAAAATAATCTGTCAAACCTTCATTGCACAAAACACCGGACTCTAATTTTGAATACATTGAACGTAAAACATGTAAAACACTGCCATGAAGACCATAGGAAATTAATTTGTGCCATAAATAATCATGTCGAACGCAATCAAAGGCTTTTGAGAAATCAACAAAAATACAATACATTCTACCTTTTCTATTTGACAAATACTTAGATGCTAAAGATTGTAAAGTAAAAATATGATCTACAGTGCGATAACCTTTACGAAAGCCTGCCTGTGCTTCGGTAATTAAATTCATACTATCAACCCAGTCAACAAGACGGTTATTAAGAACTTTAGTGAATATCTTGCTGGTGGTAGACAACAGGGATATTCCTCTGTAATTATTGACGTCATCAAATGAACCCTTCTTGTGTAGGGGGTAGATAAACCAGTGGAAAGAGATAAGGCACTCATGTCAGCAGAGAAGCACGCAAGCGTCTGTTATGTTAAGGAATCATTTAGGTCTGGTATTTGTTATTCTTGTCTTTGAGAACTTGCCGCTCGCAAGCAATATTGTGAGGTACTAGTGTAGTTTTAGAAATAAAGTGTCTGATGTAAATTAGTAATTGAGTAAGGTATCATTTAATCTCATCGTTTACTTTCCGTTGAGCATAACTGTAATGAGGTACAATATGTGGCGTCATAAGGTGTCCATTCATACAAAATATGAAGGGTGTAGCACTTATGGTTCCTGAGTTATGGACAAATATGTATATTTGAGGGCAAAGGTCATCGAGGTCACGTGACATTTTGTCAAAAAAATTGTCTTGATAAGTTATCCTACTACCCTACATACCAAAATCAGACCTCTGGCTCTATTGGCTCGCTCAAAATTAGATATGCACATAATTAATGACGTACAATATGTGGCGTCATAAGGTGTCCTATCATACCAAATATGAAGGGTGTAGCACTTGTGGTTACTGAGTTATGGACAAATATGTATATTTGAGGTCAAAGATCATTGAGGTCACGTGACATTTTGTCAAAAAAATGGTATTGCTAAGTTATCCCTACATACCAAAAATCAGACCTCTGGCTCTATAAGCTTGCTCAAAATTAGACATGCACATAATTAATGAGGAACAATATGTGGCTTCATAAGGTGTCCCATCATACCAAATATGAAGGGTATAGCACTTGTGGTTACTGAGTTATGGAAAAATATGTATATTTGAGGTCAAAGGTCACCAAGGTCACGTGACATTTTGTCAAAAAAATTGTATTGCTAAGTTATCTATATATATACGAAAAATCAGACCTCTAGCTCTATTGGCTCGCTTAAAATTAGATATGTGCATAATTAATGAGGTACAATATGTGGCGTCATAGGGTGTCCCATCATACCATATATGAAAGGTTTAGCACTTGTGGTTACTGAGTTATGGACAAATATGTATATTCGAGGTCAAAGGTCACCAAGGTCACGTGACATTTTGTCAAAGTGTCTGAGATATCTGCGTGAACGGATGGACTCACAGATGGACTCACGGACGGACATGACCCAATCTATAAGCCCCCTGGACTTTATCTGTGGGGACTAAAAACTGTGTCACTGCATCCTTTTTGCAATATGAATAAGATGAGAAACTAAATGTTTATTTTCCTTGGCCTTTACATGGGAGTCTATGGACTGCCTTATACATGGGAGTCTATGGACTGCCTTATACATGGGAGTCTATGGACTGCCTTATACATGGGAGTCTATGGAGACTGCCTTATACATGGGAGTCTATGGAGGTGAAAACTAAAAAGTCCTCTAACACGGCCAAATTTGATCGCATTGTGAAACAAATCGACGTGCATCTGTATGAGGTAGGGTACTATCCTTGTACCAAGTTTGAACGAAATCGCTCCAGGCATCTCTGAGATATCTGCGTGAACGGACGGACACACGGACGGACGCACGGACGCACACACGCACGCACGGACATGACCAAACCTATAAGTCCCCCCGGACGGTGTCCGTGGGGACTAATAAGTAATTTATCTCTTGTTGATCCAATTGTCTTTGATCACTAGTTAATCTCTTACAGATCCAGGTGCTTTAGCTCCGCTGTCAGCAATGCAGAGCTTATCAAATAGGCTGATTTTCTGTCAGTTTATTCGTCGTCATCCATCATCTGTCAGTCAACAATCGCCTTCTCCTCTGAAACCGCAGGTCTGATTACTTTGAAATTTGATAAACAGTTCACCTGGGGTGACCTCACTTAGGTTCGTTCAAATCGTAGTGAAATTTGTATTTTTGTATTTTTAAGGCAATTTTTGTCATTTGTGGTACCATTGAATTTAATATCGTCGCTAGATGACCAATTTGTCACAAAATTTCTTAAACTTGGCTTGCGGATACAATACCGTGGTATGCACATATTGTAAATTCCTACTTTAAACGGTGGGCATCAAAGCTCCTCACCTGACAAATCAATACTCGGGCGTATATAGGTCAATTCTCACCCCTTCCCCATGTCTCGCCGGGATCTGTTAATAATTACCTTTCCATTTTTTTTTGCTGGTACAGTTGTTTTCTTTAGTTTCACATTATCTCCGATGTGAGCAGTTTGATTTATCACATTTTTCCAATGGTGACACTCAAATATTTGTAGAATAAACCGCACTCCAGCAATCCACCCTCGCAAAATAAACTCTGCACAACCTCTAACATGTAACTTGAGTAGAAAGTTTAAAATATACCAACTACTGTAGCAACACGCCGTTCAAAATTTATGTAAATTTAATATGTGATCTCAATCCTAGGTAAGTCGAGTTTCCAGATTTAGCCATTTGAAATAAACATTCATTGCCTGCACGAAACAGATTGTATGGAGAACTTCCTCAAAAGTGCTCGCAAATCGGGTTTTAACCATTTTGACACTGTGCGAATGGAATCTTTACATATTTGCATCAATGTTCTTCTATTCGGACAATTTTTTTACAGCAAAGTGAAACTTATTTGCAGGGTTAAGATTCTTGAGAAAGTGTATCTGTAATTTTCGGGATATACACCTTTCTCTGATAGTACAGCGTGTACCGTTAAAGCTGTCAAGAAAGCGACAATATGTAATAATAACATCCAACTGAGAATTGAGAATAACTTTCGTTATCCTGGTGTAGCCTCTTTGTTCATGATTCGCCATGTACCTCTTGCAACTCGCAGAATCGCAGTGAAGACGAGCTACGACAGCTTGTTTTTTTTTATTTCCGGAGGCAAATTGAGCTATTTCAAGAAATTTAAAGAGGGGTTTTTAGATGTAATAAAAATAGTACTTTGCATTATTTCAAACAATGAAAATATTGAAGAGGAAAGTAAATGTTAGCAACTGCCCTCCCGCTAGCATATGGTTTAATTTCGTCTTCTGAAACGGCCATACAGATGTTACCCTCTTCCCACGATACCATCCCCACGCTGGCCCTTTCCTAATCACTCAAGGCCCCCGTCCTCTTTCCACAAAAACTGTCTACTTTCACTTTCATGGACATTTTTGTCTCGTTTTTTAGCCGATCACAGATGACAGGTAGATTTACGTGTATTTTCAGTAATCCTCGGTCAGTGCCATTACACGCTGACATATTGTTCGCACTAATTTATATCAAAATAGAATTTGGTGTATGTATGTATGTATGTATGTATGTATGTATGTATGTATGTATGTATGTATGTGTGTTTGTATGTATGGCCTGCTGGCCCTTTCAGCGAGTTATATTACATTTAATTGAACACAATTTGAGAAAACGGGTTACATTTGACTCACAGGGTCTTGTTACCGACCTCCTGTCCCTGCAAAACCTATAGAAAGCCGTACGAGTGCAAGATATGGTTAGTGAATGACGTCCTGTATTGCCTTGGCAATGCATGGCAAACGAAATTGTTACAAGCAAAACCTTGCAAAGTTGCAAAGCTGTTCTGTACAAGAAACACCATGGTGATATTTAATTTGAGCTCGTGACGGTGAACTGATAAATAACGTTCACCTTTCTCTTATTTGTCGTGATAGTGAAAAGCAAAGAGTTCAGCAGCATACGGCATGATAGGTAAAAGCATCGTATCAAATGTCTTTGCTTGTTATAGTCATCTAGAAATTACAATCATCTAGAAATATTTGAAGTGAAGGGTGATCGTGTCACTAAATTTTTTCGTTATTTTTCTCTAACAGTAAGACTTAAATTTGAGGATGAGATTACGACAAAAAATCAATGCGTCACCAGATTAATTTGGCAGCTAGAAGGATTTGAAATACACCTACTTTATCCCTTTCGAATGACTGACATTATGAATCTCCCGTAAGCGTTGCCCAATCCAATACATTTACTTTCAGTTCCTTTCTTGTAATGCTGCACTTACTTACATGTGAACCACATTGGATAATAAATAAAAGTTTTCGCTATTTTTCGCTGAAAATGTGCATAAGAATTTAAATTATCACTTCTCAGGCCTTCCAAAACAGCAATTAAAGCTATTGCAAAGCTGTTGCACAGTTAAAAGTAATGACCACGCCTTATCCATACTTTGTAGAATTATTTAGATTTTCAATCCAACAATTTTGTTTATTTTCACACAAATTCTTGTTCAGATATTTTGCATTATATGCATTCAATAAAAACATGGGGTCACTAGCCTATTTACAATGCTCCACCCCTCCCGATATGTGAAATGGGAAAAAATTACAATTTGATGATAAATATGTCCTCTTCAAATTATTTTGTTGGGATTTTTAAATACTTTTAGTCGTGGGCTAGAGGGGGTCTACGTGCACCCCCACAGGATAACAAACCTGTATTTTTCAGAACCCTTGGGATCCCTAGAATACGAAATGGAATTTTAACAGAAAAAAATATAGGGACGCAATAGCTGTTATGGTCATGTTTTGAAGGGTACCGCAAAATCACGATTTTCCAAGCCAAATGCATTTTCGTCAAATCTGTCTTCTTATAAGTCATGTGCTGAGCTCATTTTTTGACATAACCTCACTTGTTTGGTATCATTAGAAAGGGAATTTATTCTTCTTTAAGATGACATATTGCATTATGCAATATCTTCTACAGTTTTTGTCAAATATAACCAAAACTTACCCCTTACCCCAAAATTTAACATTACAAATTACAGAAAATCTCAAATTCTACCAATTTTTTAGCTAGGCATAATAAAAAATGCAATGCTTTGTCTGAAATCTGTTTTATTTGATACAGGGACATGTCAGAAATATGAAATAGACTTTTAACAGAAACAATATTGGGAATCTACAGCTGTAACAGTCATATTTTGAAGGGTACCGCAAAATCATAGTGTTGCAGATTTGCATGCATTTTTGTTAAAACTGTCTTCTTATAAGTTATCTGCTGAGCTTGTTCTTGAATATAACCTGGCTTGTTAGGCATTATTAGAAAGATAATTTACTAATCTTTAGAATGACATATTGTAACATGCAATATCTTCTATAGTTTTCATGATATGTAACCCAAACTTACCCCTTACCCCAAAGTTACATTGAAAATTTCAGTCATAGCTAAAACCAAATTCTACCATTTTTTTAGCTTGACACAAAAAATCTAGCCGTTTTTGCTATTAAATCTATTTTATTTGGTACAGAGACATGTCAGAATTATGAAATAGACTTTTAACAGAAAAAATATTAGGAATCTACAGCTGTAACAGTCATATTTTGAAGGGTACCGCAAAATCATAGTGTAGCAGATTTGTATGCATTTTTGTTAAATTTGTCTTCTTATAAGTTATCTGCTGAGCTTGTTGTTGAATATAATCTGGTTTGTTAGGTATCATTAGAAAGATAATTTACTAATCTTTAGAATGACATATTGTAACATGCAATATCGTCTATAGTTTTCATGATATGTAACCCAAACTTACCCCATACCCCAAAGTTTACCTTGAAAATTTCAGTCGTAGCTAAAACCAAATTCTACCATTTTTAGCTTGACACAAAAAATCTGGCCGTTTTTGCTATTAAATCTATTTTATTTGGTACAGGGACATGTCAGAATTATGAAATAGACTTTTAACAGAAAAAATATTGGGAATCTACATCTGTAACAGTCATATTTTGAAGGGTACCGCAAAATCATAGTGTAGCAGATTTGTATGCATTTTTGTTAAATTTGTCTTCTTATAAGTTATCTGCTGAGCTTGTTGTTGAATATAATCTGGCTTGTTAGGTATCATTAGAAAGATAGTTTACTAATCTTTAGAATGACATATTGTAACATGCAATATCGTCTATAGTTTTCATGATATATAACCAAAATTTACCCCATACCCCAAAGTTTACATTGAAAATTTCAGTCATAGCTAAAACTAAATTCTACCATTTTTTTACCTAGACATATAAAATCTGGCCGTTTTTGCAATTAAATCTGTTTTATTTGGTACAGAGACATGTTAGAACTATGAAATAGACTTTTAACAGAAAAAATATTGGGACTCTACAGCTGTAACAGTCATATTTTGAAGGGTCTCGCAAAATCACAGTATTGCCAACTCGCTTGCTTTTTGTAAAATCTGTCTTCTTAAAAATCATCTGCTGATCTTTATTTGACATAACCTGGCTTGTTAGGTATCAATAAAAAGGTAATTTACTAGTCATTAAAATGACATATTGTAATATGCAATGTCTTGTTTAGGTTTCATGAAATAGGACCAAAGCTTACCCCATACCCAAGGTTTACAAAGCAAATTACTGCAAATCTGAAACTCTACCATCTTTTACAATTTATTAACTTTATATACCAAAGGCAATGCTTGTATCCAATCTATGAAATATGTGTTTTGTTAAAAAGTATGTTACAAATATGAAATTAACTTTTAACAGGAACATAATATGATTTTGTAGCCTTTTGGATCATATTTGGAAGGGTACCCAGGTATCAGGGCAAATTTGCCGAAACACTTACATTTGCAATATATGGGTTCCCCCTCTAAAAATGATCCAAATGGCTACTAAATTGTATCATCTTAAAGTTAAAAGTTAATTTTATACTTGTGACATACTTTTGTAACAAATGAATCAGATTTTAAACAAGAATAATTGCCTATTGTATTATGTGCAGCAAAAAATGGTAGAATTTAAGATACGCTGTAATTTGCGATTTGAACTTTTTGGGTATGGGGTAAAGTTTGACCATATTCCAGGAAAACTATGTATGAAATTGTATATTACAATATTTCATCTTAAAGAAGAATTAATTTCCCTACTAATGATACCTCACAAGCCAGGTTGTGTCACAAAATAAGTTCAGCAGATGACTTACAAGAAGAAGAATTTAACAAAAAAGGTGCCAATTTGCGGTACTGCGATTTTGCATTTCCCTTCACAATATGGCTGTTACAACTATACAGTCCAAATATTTTTTCTGTTAAAAGTCTTTTTCACATTTCTGACATGACCCAGTACCATATACAACAGATTTAATACCGAATCAGAGCTATTTTATCATGTCTAGCTAAAAATTCACGGAATTTGATCACGTTATCTATGACAGTACTTTCAATATAAACCTTGGGGTATGGGTTACGTTTTGGTCATATTCCATAAAAACTATACAAGATATTACCTGTTACAATATGTCATTGTAAAGACTATTTAATTACCTTTCAATGATACTAAACAAACCCGGTTATAATCAATAACAAGCTCATTAGACGACTTATAAGATGACAGATTTAACAAAAACGCATGCGAATCAGGAATACTGAGATTTTGCTGTACCCTTCAAAATCTGACTGTTACAACTACAGAATTCCAATCTTTTTTCTGTTAAAAGTCTATTTTATATTTTGACATGACCATTACCGAATGAAATAGATTTCATACAAAAAATGCCGGAATTTATATGTCTAGGTAAAGAAAATGGTAGAATTTGATTTTAGCTATGACTGCAATTTTCAATGTAAATTTTGGGGTATGGGGTAAGTTTTGGTCATATTTCATGAAAACTATAGAAGATATTGCATGTTACGATATATCATTCTAAAGATTGGTAAATATCTTTCTAATAATACCTAACAAGCCAGATTATATTCAACAACAAGCTCAGCAGATAACTTATAAGAAGACAATTTTAACAAAAATGCATGCAAATCTGCAACACTGTGATTTTGCGGTACCCTTCAAAATATGACTGTTACAGCTGTACATTCCTAATATTTTTTCTGTTAAAAGTCTATTTCATATTTCTGACATGCCCCTGTACCAAATAAAATAGATTTGATAGCAAAATAGGCCAGATTTTTTGTGTCAAGCTAAACAAATGGTAGAATTTGGTTTTAGCTATGACTGAAATTTTCAATGTAAACTTTGGGTATGGGGTAAGTTTTGGTCATATTTCATAAAAATCTGTACAAGATATTGCATGTTACAATATGTCATTCTAAAGATTGGTAAATTATCTTTCTAATGATACCTAACAAACTAGGTTATATTCAAAAACAAGCTCAGCAGATAACTTATCAGAAGACAAATTTAACAAAAATGCATGCAAATCTACAACACTGATATTTTGCAGTACCCTTCAAAATATGACTGTTACAGCTGTAGAGTCCTAATATTTTTTCTGTTAAAAGTCTATTTCATATTTCTCACATGTCCCTGTACCAAATAAAACAGATTTAATAGCAAAAACGGCCAGATTTTTTGTTTCTAGCTAAAAAATTGGTAGAATTTGGTTTTAGCTATGACTGAAATTTTCAATGTAAACTTTGGGGTAAGGGGTAAGTTTTGGTTATATATCATGAAAACTATAGAAGATATTGCATGTTACAATATGTCATTCTAAAGATTAGTAAATTATCTTTCTAATGATACCTAACAAGCCAGGTTATATTCAACAACAAGCTCAGCAGATAACTTATAAGAAGACAATTTTAACAAAAATGCATACAAATCTGCAACACTGTGATTTTGCGGTACCCTTCAAAATATGACTGTTACAGCTGTACATTCCTAATATTTTTTCTGTTAAAAGTCTATTTCATATTTCTGACATGTCCCTGTACCAAATAAAATAGATTTAATAGCAAAAACGGCCAGATTTTTTGTGTCAAGCTAAAAAAATGGTAGAATTTGGTTTTAGCTATGACTGAAATTTTCAATGTAAACTTTGGGGTATGGGGTAAGTTTGGGTTACATATCATGAAAACTATAGAAGATATTGCATGTTACAATATGTCATTCTAAAGATTAGTAAATTATCTTTCTAATGATACCTAACAAGCCAGATTATATTCAACAACAAGCTCAGCAGATAACTTATAAGAAGACAAATTTAACAAAAATGCATACAAATCTGCTACACTATGATTTTGCGGTACCCTTCAAAATATGACTGTTACAGATGTAGATTCCTAATATTTTTTCTGTTAAAAGTCTATTTCATAATTCTGACATGTCCCTGTACCAAATAAAACAGATTTAATAGCAAAAACGGCCAGATTTTTTGTGTCAAGCTAAAAAATGGTAGAATTTGGTTTTAGCTATGACTGAAATTTTCAATGAAAACTTTGGGGTATGGGGTAAGTTTGGTTTACATATCATGAAAACTATAGAAGATATTGCATGTTACAATATGTCATTCTAAAGATTAGTAAATTATCTTTCTAATAATGCCTAACAAGCCAGATTATATTCAAGAACAAGCTCAGCAGATAACTTATAGGAAGACAGTTTTAACAAAAATGCATGCAAATCTGCAACACTATTATTTGCGGTACCCTTCAAAATATGACTGTTACAGCTGTAGATTCCCAATATTTTTTCTGTTAAAAGTCTATTTCATATTTCTGACATGTCCCTGTATCAAATAAAACAGATTTCAGACAAAGCATTGCATTTTTATTATGCCTAGCTAAAAAATTGGTAGAATTTGAGATTTTCTGTAATTTGTAATGTTAAATTTTGGGGTAAGGGGTAAGTTTTGGTTATATTTGACAAAAACTGTAGAAGATATTGCATAATGCAATATGTCATCTTAAAGAGGAATAAATTCCCTTTCTAATGATACCAAACAAGTGAGGTTATGTCAAAAAATGAGCTCAGCACATGACTTACAAGAAGACAGATTTGACGAAAATGCATTTGGCTTGGAAAATCGTGATTTTGCGGTACCCTTCAAAACATGACCATAACAGCTATTGCGTCCCTATATTTTTTCTGTTAAAATTCCATTTCGTATTCTAGGGATCCCAAGGGTTCTGAAAAATACAGGTTTGTTATCCTGTGGGGGGGTGCACGTAGACCCCCTCTAGCCCACGGACTATTTGTAAATATATCGACATTCAAACATTTTAAGCTTACAACTCGGAGATAATATAATGATCATTCAATCATCACTAATAACGTCCCGATAGGTTTCCATCAAAACCACAGTGTAATTTATACAGTGAGCACGGTCCCGTACAGTGGACGCGCGCGTCGTAGAGTTGTTTGCATTAACCAGTTATCCACTCATACAAGCAGATCATTCAAACAAAACCTCCAGATTTTCGTTAATTTCAGAAACAAAGTAGGAGTTTAAGCAATTTTGTTTTCAATTTTTTTTATTTTTTTTTTTTATTTGGCTTTATTTAATGAGGGTAGCCTGGTAAACTCTAGAGAGAGTTTATCTCCCCCAGGGCCCTCGACATTACAACAAAAATATACAAAACCACAAAAACAATTTTCAAAAGTGAAAATACAAGTCACAACAACTTCCACATTTAACAGGAAAAACAAGAAAAAATTAAAATTCTGCCCAATATTGTTTTAAATAATTTCTTTTAAAAGAGACAAGTGTCTCAGACGATTTGACTTCTGTTTTCAACTTATTCCATTCCATAGCTCCCTGTACTGACCATGTGTTTTTAAAAACATTCAATTTGGCTCTAGGGATATCAAGCTTATTTTGGGAGCTAGCTCTGGTCACACGGCTATGACACTGACTGACATATTGGAACATTTCCGTCATATACAATGGGGCTATACCTTTCAAGGATTTAAAAACTAAACACATATTTTTGTATAAAATTCTATCAGGTAAAGGCATAATATGTAATGATCTAAAAAGTCCATTGGTCGGATAATTATACTTAGTGCCCATCATAACACGCACAGCGCGTTTCTGTAATTGAATAACTTGTTTATATTTGCACTAGTTCCCCATGCACTACAACAATAGTCCAAATGGGGAAGTATATATGCATTATAATATGTTACGTCTAGTACTTAATGGTAAATATTGTATTATACGTCTAAGTAGAGCTATACGTGAATTGACCTTTTTATAAATTGAATCAGTATTTGACTTCCAGTTCAAGTGTTGATCTACCACTATACCCAGAAGTCTTTCTTCATTTACAGACTCTAAAATATTCTGACCAAGTTTACAATGAAGAACATTTCTTGGTAGACGTGACAATCTCTGATGTGTGGTCATAAGCATGGTCTTTGTTTTACTTGTATTTATAACCATTTTATTTTGCATACACCAATGCCTTACTGATTCAAGATCATCATTGAGTGTTTTTTCAATTTCTGCCAGGTTCTTTCCTTTTGCCATGATTGTAGAATCATCGGCATACATTTCAATGGTGTTGTTGATAGCTAAAGGTAAATCATTAATAAACAATATGAAAAAAAGGGGCCCAAGTATGCTACCTTGAGGAACCCCAGTAGATATCGGTAAAGCATCAGAAATTTGATCTTGAAAACACACAACTTGTTTCCTATTTGAGAGATATGAATGAAACCAGTTTATGGATGTTATATCACAATTATAGATTTCAAGCTTTTTAAGAAGCACATCATGGTTCACCAAGTCAAAAGCTTTGCGTAAATCTATAAAATTACACCATTTAGATCACCATTATCCATAGCCTTAGACCAGGTTTGAACCATTTTACATAAAACTGTCTCACATGAGAAACCTTTTCGAAAACCTGACTGTGAGTCATTAACCATAGGTTTTAAGAACCCGTATAAATGACTATGAACGTGTTTCTCAAATATCTTAGAAAGGACCGGGAGTACTGAAACAGGCCTGTAGTTTCCACGATCTTGTAAGGATCCAGACTTGTGCAAAGGGGTAACCTTTGCTCCCTTCCACACATCTGGAAACACACCTGTTTTTAAGCTTAAATTATAGATGTAGCATAAAGATCTAGCTATAGCGTTCGATGATAATTTAAGAATCTTAGGACTTATCTGATCAAGTCCAGTAGCTTTAGCTGTATTTAAACTTGATAATTCTTTTAACACAAATTCCTCGCTAACTGGAGGGATTTTAAAACTCACATCTGGACCCAAAGTGCCATGAACATGATTTCTTAGTTTTGTAAAATCTGTTTCTGAATCTGTAAACTCTGTAGTAAACTGATTCACTATATCTGTGAAAAACTTATTGAAAGAATTTGCTATTTCCATTGGATCTGTAATATCTGATCCCTCTACTTTCAATGAAGCGGGGCAAGTATTAGACTTTTTGGGCACTAGATCAGACATGTACTTCCATAGCTCTTTAGTATTTGTATTGTTTTCTTCTATGAGCGATCTGTAGTAACCAATTTTAGCCTTTTTAACCATTTTATTAACTTTCTGTCTCCAGATTTTATATTCAGTGTGATTTTTCAATGCCTTAAATCTATCTCTAGTATGAATGGCATTCAGAATATCATCAGACAACCATTCTGGTTGCATTGGTTTCTTGACACGTTTTTCTCGCCACGGAGCATATTTATCCAACACATTAATATACATTTCATACCAACTTTCTAAATAATCATTTGGGTCATCGAACACTTCCAAAACTGACCATGGGAGCTCATTAAGCTCCCTGATAAAATTTGTTTCGTCAAAATTTTTGTAGCACCGATATTTAATTTTGATTGAAGTATCTTTTCGGGCTACATTTCTTTTCCTGACTATGATGGTAGGATAATGATCGCTCATTCCTAAAGTAGGTATGTTGACGCAACGAACATACTCAGCATTACTTACATAAATATGATCTAACAGTGATGCTGAATGATCAGTTACTCTGGTTGGTTGGGTAATAAGTTGATCTAACTGAAAAGATGACATAAGGTCACGAAAATCACAGTGTTGACCTTCTTCCAGTAGGTCAACATTAAAATCCCCAAGAATGATCAATTCTTTATTTTCGGCGTAAACTTTTTCGAGTAAAATCTCAAATTTGGGGATCCACCATGATAATATTGGAACTGTGGCCTATACACCACCCCAATAATAATTCCCGGTGAATTGGGATATGTTACTTCTATCCATAAAGTCTCTAATTCTGGTTCATGAAAGTCGTCTCTAATCTTGTGAGGTATTGTTGTCTTAATGTAGGCAGCCACCCCACCACGCTGTTTATCTATTTGCCGATCTTTCCGCAAAGGAGGATTATATCCTGGAATCAATAAGCTGGCATTACTAAATGAATCGTTCAACCAGGATTCTGATATACACATGATGTCAACGTCTCTCTCAGGGTTGTCCAGATACGCATGTTTTAATTGGTCAAGCTTTCCCTCTTGCAAGCCTTGCACATTCCAATGGCAGTCTTTAAACCAAAAAGTATATCTTCCTATTAATTGCAAAAGTCGTGAAATGTGTCATTCACGGAACATAGATTTAGTCACCTACACACGAACTTGCAGACATACAAACACAAAAGAACCATGACAGGCCGACACGTGGGCCAAGAACAATATCACAGCTGGCGCACTTTTTGCAAGTAGCACAGCAAGCGCCCTTTTTGCAAAACCAGCGAGACTGAAAAATGACTTTTCCCTAGCGTTTTTTTTCTTTTTTTTTTTGGGGGGGGGGGGTTGTTTTTTTTTGTTGTTTTTTTGTTTTTGTTTTTTTTTATTACCCTAGCCTAGGATCGGCTAGGCCTTTCCTAAGAAACACAACCACGTTGCAATCTTGTGAAATTGCAATTTTTTTATATCACTTTTTATATCATTTGCATGTTGTATCAAATTGTTAATCAAATGTAATTTCGCATTGGATAGTCTGTATTGTTGAATTCTGGCATTCTTCATGTAAGAATGACAAGTCTTCATGTCCAAATAATCGCATTTGGCACCTCATCATGTCATGTCCTAATTACAAATGGCATAGCGTAATTTTGGCAGAGATTCAACGCCATATGTTTCACAAAGGAATGGTTTCCTACATGTAAGTATCCGTGTTTGCAAACTGCACTATTTTCCCCGATTTCCTATAGGCACTAATAAGCTAATTTCCTATATAAATGCCCACGTGTTTGCTGTCACTAGGGACCGGTCATTTTAACCAGCTCAGGAGATGTTTTTCTTGTTTGACTGAGTTTCTGAAAATGTTTCCCCGGCTCCAGTTTTCAACCTAACAGTAAAAAGAAATTCCACCTTTAGACATTTCCCTAGATGCCCCACCCCCATGCATCCTGTCAAACTGGACAGATTTCCATGGTAGGGTTGGCTATGTGAATACCTACATTTAATCACGTATCACAGCACTGTTGTCGACAAGTAATTTTATATATAAAAAGTGGACGAAGAAATTGTTTACTGAATGGGACCGAAATTTAGGATGATGGGAAGTACTAAAGGCAACTCGATAAGCAACCTGATCAGCAACTCGAGTTGCCCGACACGTTGCCTCGTTTGTATGATAGAGTTGAATGCGTATAATGGTATCAATGTCTTTTATCTTCAACTCCATGATGTCCGCACCAGTATTTTTTGTGTATATTCTCTAGCTCTTGTAATGCAGTTTTATAGGTCTTGTAAGTCCGCTGTCTTTTAACAATGCGTTGTAAGGGGGGAATAATGTAATTCACCCCTTTGCGTTGCGTTGGACTACTCTGTGCATCTGTGCAGTTTAGGTGAAGATTTCAGTGCAGATGTACACAGTATCCACGTTGTTTTATCCTTGATAAAAAATTACATACCGTACTTTTAAATTCCTCAGAGATTCATATTCCGTAAAATTATGAACATGGTTAGAGCACTCCGAGAAGTTGAATACCGTATTGCTTTAAAGAATTGAACCCTTGAGAAATATATGCATGTTGTATTTTCTGTTGTTGCTTTATTCTGATCTCCTTTTCTTCCATTCTGGGTTTTCTCTGCTTTGTCTCTGGTCTTGCTTCCATAATGTGTTTGATAAGGTGCAAAAACACATCATGGCAAGAAAACCTGTTTTTTTAATGACAATATTTCTGATTTTTGAGCCATCCATCATCTGATTGTTTACTTTCGTTTTTTGATTGTCAAAAAACTGTGGCTACATCCACCCACTCAGGAAGTAAAAGCAACATCAGGTACCTTCAAAATGCACTAAATCTACTTTTAGAATTCATCTCCATTTCCTTGTCACTCTATAAATTCAACCACAGATCGCATTCGTTATTCGATGACATTCGAACTCAGCGTCGACTGCCATGTGAACAGGTAAGGAATGAGTAATGTTGTCGTGTAGTAATCTTTTGTTGCATTCAGATTCTAAGACAAGCAAGAGTGTATGTAATCATTTGGATATCATGGAGACGGTGTCAGCTGACGGTTATAGTTACACGGATTGTGAAAATTTTGACGTTTAACCATACATTTTAATGCTGAAGCAAGTGTAACTATGTAGAACTTTATAAATGAATATAGGGTGCCTCGGAAATCCGTGGCACAATTCGGCCAACCAATAAACCAATTTGCATTTTCAAAAAAGAAAATCGAAATGGAGCTAATTTTCAATTTTCAAATGGTTTTATCATCTTGATTACTAACTTTTAGGCCTATTTCTAAATTTAAAATCTTTGGGCTGAGATTGAAATATAGGAAACAGGTGTATACTGCTATGAGGATGGCACTTTACGGCCATTCAAATTTCCCTCTGACAAACTCTATTTCCCACAATTCGTATTTCCGTTTTTTAGCTCCGCTGTCAGCGACGCGGAGCTTATCAAATAGGTTGATTTTCCGTCGTCGCCCGTCGTCGTCCGTCGTCGTCCATCGTCGTCCGTCGTCCGTCAACAATTGCCTTCTCCTCTGAAACCGCAAGTCCAACTGTTTTGAAATTTTATATGCAGTTCACTTGGGGTGATCTCACTTAAGTTTGTTCAAATTGTGGTGATATTTGCATATTTGTATTTTTGGGGCATTTTCTGCTGTTTTTGGTAAAAAAATCTACTTCTCTGAAACCGCTTGTCCGATTGCTTTTAAATTTAATATGCAGTTTACTTAGGGTGACTACAGTCAGATTTGTTCAAATCGTGGTGAAATTTGCATATTTGTATTTTTAAGGCAATTTTTGTCATTTTTGGTAAAAAAATCTTTAAAAATCTTCTTCTTCAAAACTACTGGTCAGATAGCTTTGATATTTGGTACATATGTCCCTAGGGATGATCTATTTCAGATTTGTTCAAATTGTGCAGAAATATGCAAATTTGCATTTTTAAGACAATTTTTGCCATTTTGGTCAAAAAGTGTTTTTTTCAAAAAGTACTGGTCTGATAGTTTTGAAATTTGGTATACAGGTTTCTATAGATGAACTTAGTAATATGGTATACAGGTTTCTATAGATGAACTTAGTAATATATATTGAATTTCTGATGAAATCTGTAATTTTTAATTTTTGGGCAATTTATGCCATTTTTGGTCAAAAAATGTGTATTTCCAAAACTGCTCATCTGATAGCTTTGAAATTTGGTATACAGGTTCCTACAGATAAACTTAATGATATTTATTGAAATTATGATGAAATCTGCAATTTTGTAATTTTGGGTTAATTTTTTTCCATTTTTGGTCAAAAAATGTGTATTTCCAAAACTACTCATCTGATAGCTTTGCAATTTGGTATACAGGTTCCTACAGATCACCTTAATGATATTTATTGAAATTATGATGAAATCAGTAATTTTGTAATTTTGGGGCAATTTTTGCCATTTTTGGTCAAAAAGTGTGTTTCTCAAAAAGTACTGTTCTGATAGCTTTGAAATTTGGTATACAGGTTTCTACAGATGAGCTAAGTAATATATATTGAATTTCTGATGAAATCTGTAATTTTGTATTTTTGGGGCAATGTTGCCATTTTTGGTCAGAAAATTTCATTCTCAAAAAACTACTCATCGGATAGCTTTGGTTGACATGTTCTTAGGGATGATCCGATGTGATATATTCAAAGTATGATGAAATTGTGTATTTTTGCAGCTTATTTTAGCCACTTTTTTCTGGCCATTGCATTGAGCTATCAAAGATTTCCACCTTCTTCATCAACATGTGTCAAAAATAGTTACTCTCTACATAAACACAGCGGAGCTATATCGGCCGCTAGGTCGCTTGTTTCAATTTCCAATTTACCAAATGTCCGATTTTCCTATTTCATTTGGGGCTTGGCAGCTGATAGTATCGATCTTTGGCCCAGAAATGCATCAAATTGTGACAGTTGTTGGCAAGTCGTTCAATGGATCGAGTAACGAGCATACATAGAACAATAGTGTTGCGGCTGCCGGAAAGGAAAGTCCGATATAATCAGTTTGACCCACAGTTACGAGTGGAGTGATACGTATCGGCCGCCGCGTACTATGCATACCAAAGGGTCCTCAGGCTCCGATGATGATGATGTTGTTGTTTTTATTATTGTTGTTGTTGTTGTTGATAGTATTTGCAGAAAAGAACAAAGTATGCGCTGCGAAATTCAATACAGCCTAACTATACATGTGCGTTGCAGCCTAACTATACTATGCGTTGCAAATTCAATACAGCCTAACTATACATGTGCGTTGTTGCCTAACTATACATGTGCGTTGCAAATTCAATACAGCCTAACATTTTAGTCTCCCCCCCCCCCCCCCCCCCCCCCCCGTTCGCAATGGCGCCAAACTACGCCGAGGTGCGCCAAAATGTGCCGAAACGTACGTAAAAGTATCACCAAAACTAAAAAATTGTCGTCGATTTAATTTCAGTACAGGAAACCAACGGATACCTTCAATGTTGATATTAAGTGTATAAGTCAATATATGGGTTATTGTGGAAATGTTTATGACGTGACCTCCACACACGAGCGCCCGGCCCGTCCAAACAAATTTTCGATCGATAATCTATTGAAAATAACTTGATACAATGTTCGTCGTTGTCAATAGCGCTGTTCGATAGAAATTATGCTTCGCGGAATAACGTACACTGAGGCTACCTCGGAGACATATGTGAGAGAAAAAACAATTGAATGCGACGCAGACTTGGAATGCGGAGACATATGTGAGAGAAAAACATTTGATTGCGACGCAGACTTTGAATGCGGAGACATATGTGAGAGAAAGGCTATTGACAAAGGTTGAGACGACCCAAACTAGCCAAAATTAGCCAAACCACCATAAACCACAATAAACGACCCATATCATCAAGTAAACGACCTAAAATAAGCACAGGGATGAAATATGTCTCAGATTTCTGGAGAAACCGCCCCAAAAACGGCGAAAACCAGCCGGCATTTTCGATCATTGCAAATTCCTATACATGCCATCAACGAGTTAAGGGGTTCGGTTTGTTTCTTCAATAGAGGGCGCTGTGCAAGATTGTTACTGCTTTTACAACGTAAAGTGTAGCACAGGGAATTCCCCGTTGTCGTGTTTAGTGGCTTACCAAGGAATGAGATCAAAGTTTTTAGTTTATTACATTTTTACAGCTCATTACATTTTTTTTGATACCAACATTAATTTATTGAATAAATTCTACAAACCAAATATTAAGATAACATGTGCCGTGGCCCTGGTTCCATACATGTACATACACATACCTGCATATATGTGCATGCATGCATGCATGCACACAAACATATATATGCGTGCATGCAGGTTACCATGGAAAGTTGAAGATCTAGCAAATAACAGATTAAGTGGGTGGTCGCTTTAAAAAAACAGCGCCCTCACATGGCCATATTGATACAAGGGCATATTACAGGAAACATGCATGTCTACATTTATATGTGGAGACACACACACATACATACATACATACATACATACATACATACATACATACATACATACATACATACACATATACATGCATGCATGCATATACACACACATACATACATTAACATACATACATACATACATACATACATACATACATACATACATACATACATACATAGGCAGGCTGACAGATAATGAATGTAGACTCGGACTCTAAGCACGTGGCATTATCAACATCACGCAGGACTTTCAACTGCATAAAGGTTTTAATTTCAGAAAAGTTTTGAAGCTTAATTATGCCCCACTAGCACTGCACTGCACAAAGTTTGAAAAAGCGCCCTCCTTCGGTGAGCCCAGTTACGATGCTGAAGTTATTTTCGTTTTCAGTTGTGTCATCGAAATGAGCCCCACAACTTGGTAATTGATAGTACCAACAACATGGCTGCCCGCAATTCTGTCGACGGTTTCTCCAGAAGGTGGAGTTTTATTGTATCCCTGAATACCTAGAATGTTTGTTTAGGTCGTTTACTTGATGATATGGGTCGTTTTTGGTGGTTTATGCTGGTTTGGCTAATTTTGGCTAGTTTGGGTCGTCTCAACCTTTGTCAATAGCCGTGAGAGAAAAACATTTGATTGCGACGCAGACTTTGAATGCGGAGACATAAGCTTATGTGAGAGAAAAACATTTGATTGCGACGCAGACTTTGAATGCGGAGACATATGTGAGAGAAAAACAATTGAATGCGACGCAGACTTGGAATGCGGAGACATATGTGAGAGAAAAACATTTGATTGCGACGCAGACTTTGAATGCGGAGACATATGTGAGAGAAAAACATTTGATTGCGACGCAGACTTTGAATGCGGAGACATATGTGAGAGAAAAACAATTGATTGCGACGCAGACTTTGAATGCGGAGACATAAGCTTATGTGAGAGAAAAAATTTGATTGCGACGCAGACTTTGAATGCGGAGACATATGTGAGAGAAAAACAATTGATTGCGACGCAGACTTTGAATGCAGAGACATATGTGAGAGAAAAACATTTGATTGCGACGCAGACTTTGAATGCAGAGACATATGTGAGAGAAAAACATTTGATTGCGACGCAGACTTTGAATGCGGAGAACAGGTGTTTTGGGCCACCGTACAAACTGAACATTGTGTAAAATTGTGACAGTCATCAGCCCAATCAGAGCGCGGCATCCACATTTAATTTATCTGATCAATTTATTCAGCTGTCAATCTGTGTACGCAATGATGTTCTCCTCGTATCATAGTTTTAATCCGTAT
This sequence comes from Ptychodera flava, assembly GCF_041260155.1. NCBI lineage: Eukaryota > Metazoa > Hemichordata > Enteropneusta > Ptychoderidae > Ptychodera > Ptychodera flava. Next base: position 1,630,549 of record NC_091940.1, on the reverse strand, counting down.
GCCGGCTCACTTTATAAATTGCACCCGTTCCAACCCGATCAAATCTTGACCTTAAAGGCGTTTGATATCATGTTTGAGACATCATCGTCTAACAGTTCGTTCAGAGATACCACTTGCCCTGGGCAAAACGTTTTGGAGATGAACACCTATTTCGCGGTGACTTCTTCCTTTATCACCCATTTCTTGAATTTCCTGCGGCTGAACGCGCACCCGCACTCTACCAATCAAAGAACAGCTTTTTTTCTTGTCTCCCACTATGTGAGACGATGTTAGGGATTGGCCAGTTTGTTCAGCCTCGCGCGCTCTGTACGTACGTAGTACACACACTCCAGAGTTTGCAGAAGCCGTCTGAGATAGCGTTCTACATTTGCTCTATAAATTCACTACTCTGACAATTTGTAGCTCTGGAAACGCAGCTATTGTTGGCGGGGTATAGCGTGCGCCCCTATGCGGGTCATCAAAGGCGGGGTTTACCTTTGATGACCTTTTGATGACCTGCATCGCCAAGCACCCTACCCCGCCAACAGATAGCTGCACATCTAGACAATTTGATGTCCCAGTGAAGAATGTAAGATGTATAATAGTAAGATTATCAAGAAAATACCGCAAAGGAAGCACTAGGACATCAGCGTCGTGCATCACCCTCCGCTTCGCGTCGAGCGATACCCTGCGCCAATGTCCTCGTGCATCCTTTGCGGTATTTTCTAATAACCTCATATTAGTAAAGTTACGCGCCGAAAGGCGCGCCGAAAAATGAAACTGAATGATGAAATCCATGGCTAGCACGATGCATACTAGGCAAGTATGAGCCCGTGTCGAAATTTAAAAACACACTGACCCCCAATTGGGCATTTCAAAATAGGTGACCCCATCACCAAAGTGAAAAACAGGGTGACCCCATGAATCCACCGGCCTCCAAGGCCGAAGAAACTGACCAGTCCCTCATTCCCGCTAATTTTTAAAAGTACCTTGTGCCAATCATCGTAACAAGCCCCGCCCTAGTACATTTGGTCACACTGAGATAAATGTTACACCTTAATTCCAATTCGATACAGTTTTTTCCGCCATAGTATGAAAAGATACTGGGCCACGCCCCAAATGAAATGGGAAAATCGGACATTTGGTATATTGGAAATTGAAAAAAACGGAAATACGAATTGTGGGAAATAGAGTTTGTCAGAGGGAAATTTGAATGGCCGTAAAGTGCCATCCTCACAGCAGTATACACCTGTTTCCTATATTTCAATCTCAGCCCAAAGATTTTAAATTTAGAAATAGGCCTAAAAGTTAATAATCAAGATGATAAAACCATTTGAAAATTGAAAATTAGCTCCATTTCGATTTTCTTTTTTGAAAATGCAAATTGGTTTATTGGTTGGCCGAATTGTGCCACGGATTAGATAGGTCAATTTAAAACTCTAAAGACAGATTGGAATTCTTTGTTATCAGTCGCTTTCCTCGTCAGAAAAACTATAATTTGTGAGTCTAATCTGTAAATTTTATCACAAATAAAACGTTACCCTGACATAGTAGAGTCGATTCTTAACTTAACTTTTGACATATGTCACCTGTTTTATCAGTAGCGTTTAGAATCCGTGACATTATTCGGCCAACCATTTTTCACAATGAAATCAAAGAATGAAAGTAGAAATATGGGCAAAATTCAATATTTCATCCGTTCGCTTAACCATTTACATTAAAATTGGACCAGATTTCTATCTTGACTTTGTTCTGTTAGTATTCTATTTCTGAATTAAGAATAACACGTTCTTCGAGGTATCATTGTCGGCCAACCTTATTTTTAATCAATACGGCAAATGTGAATTACGAATAGGTACAATACTGAATTAAGTGTTGATTTTTCCGAGAATGAATAGCGACCTCAACGACTAAACTTCTAGTTGAGCGATGTTGAACAGCAAATCAAAATTAGAAATTAGAAATTGGCTCAGCATGATTTCTACTGACCCATTTTCAATATCACTTCATGGGTCCTTGACCCGATATGGTTTAGGTGTATACGTGACACAAAGTACTTGAACCCAAGCAATCATAATTTGTAACTTTTTTTATAAAATCCGTACTAAATGTAACCATTTTATCAAAATTTTGCAAACCCCTATAACTTATAAGTTTGGACGGATTTTTTTCCACACACTTTTTCCATGGGCAGATTTTGTTTTTGTAGATTTTCCCTTCGTTTGTCTCCACCTTGCATAGTAGTACCGAGGATATATGTAAGCTTTAGTTTTACATCTGAGTTTTTTACGTCAAGCTTTTTTCCCCAAAATCTTACATACAATCATAGACCCTTGGGTCTATGATACAACCACCCCAAGATATTAAATGGTCCGCCCCTTAGCCTGTTTGGAAACGCGCGAGGTCGTGGGAATCCTCAGACCGGAAGGTGTGCCATTGAGTCCGTTTTCTCACATTTCTTTACAAAATATTTGCTACAATGTTCGATGATTAGTAATCTGGAATGACAGCTGGAGAAAAATGATGTGATTGGACGAAAAGTTTCCACGGGGATCCTGTCGTATAGGCAACGCCTCTGGTGGGACTCGAGATTGGATCAAAGTTTGTCGTAACACGGATCATTTGAATCGAAACCTCTGTGCGATCGTCATGTCGGTAAAAGTTCGTATCGGGGGTGAGGTGTTGCAGCTCCCACTTCCCCTCCACACATCGAGATTAAACGTTTTGACCGGGAACACATTTAATGAGAGGACAATGTATCTCGTTTCCGACGAAACAACTGACTCTGGGCGAAAGGTGCATTGGCAAACGGAGGCGGGCCTATTTGAAATTCCTGAATCGGAGCTTGACACAACATATGAAGTTCGGGGGATAATACCGACGAGTGGATCGTCAAGTCCGAGTCGACACAATCTCCCAGCCACGACAGTTACTAGTAACAGTAACAACACTGAAACTGGTACACCACCGGCAAACATGTTTTACCAGCGACCTCAGTCGTCAAGACAAGGAGGGGTACCGCCACCCGGCACCTTGGCTAACATCGGGGCAAGCACAAGTTCGCAAAATCGACGTCAAGAGTCCAGTGTAACTAAGGCAGTAACATATCTGCAGTTTGAAGAAATGGTTTTGAAAGACACTGAGGTAATCCCCGTCTCAGTAACAGCAAGTTCCTGCGGAATAAATGTTGTTTGTGAAAAGCTGAAAGGCGAGTTGGGTTTGGATGAAAACCTGAAAATGCTTGACAGGAATTACATCCCACTGAGAGAAACTCAGGCTACACAAAGTAAGTATTGAAAATCGCATTTTTTTTACTCTAGGGCAGCTTTGGAAGACATTATTCCGAGTTATTCCTAGTGAAGTATGCATACTTTTTGCGAAGACTTCCTGAAGTTATAAGCGTAGGTAATATTGGACCGATTCACCGTTACGCAGCGTTAGACTGCAAGCAAAAGGCTATTGACAAAGGTTGAGACGACCCAAACTAGCCAAAATTAGCCAAACCAGCATAAACCACCAAAAACGACCCATATCATCAAGTAAACGACCTAAAACAAACATCCTAGGTATCAGGGATACAATAAAACTCCACCTTCTGGAGAAACCGTCGACAGAATTGCGGGCAGCCATGTTGTTGGTACTATCAATTACCAAGTTGTGGGGCTCATTTCGATGACACAACTGAAAACGAAAATAACTTCAGCATCGTAACTGGGCTCACCGAAGGAGGGCGCTTTTTCAAACTTTGTGCAGTGCAGTGCTAGTGGGGCATAATTGACGAATTTTCGAAAACATGTGGTCTCCAGACTCTCATTCACCGGCCAACTTAATCTGTTAACTTCCATGGTAACCTGCATGCACGCATATATATGTTTGTGTGCATGCATGCATGCATGCACATATATGCAGGTATGTGTATGTACATGTATGGAACCAGGGCCACGGCACATGTTATCTTAATATTTGGTTTGTAGAATTTATTCAAATAAATTAATGTTGGTATCAAAAAAAATGTGAATGAGCTGTAAAAAATGTAATAAACTAAAAACTTTGATCTCATTCTTTGGTAAGCCACTAAACACGACAACGGGGAAATTCCCTGTGCTACACTTTACGTTGTAAAAGCAGTAACAATCTTGCACAGCGCCCTCTATTGAAGAAACAAACCGAACCCCTTAACTCGTTGATGGCATGTATAGGAATTTGCAATGATCGAAAATGCCGGCTGGTTTTCGCCGTTTTTGGGGGCGGTTTCTCAGAAATCTGAGACATATTTCATCCCTGTGCTTATTTTAGGTCGTTTACTTGATGATATGGGTCGTTTATGGTGGTTTATGGTGGTTTGGCTAATTTTGGCTAGTTTGGGTCGTCTCAACCTTTGTCAATAGCCCAAGCAAAATATCTGCGGTATACCCGAGCCCACTTCGTATAGTATGTGTGTTTATTTGTACAAATTGATTTTTTAATTTTTTTCCGATATAGAGCTATCGTACTGGAGTAGCGCAAGGAAACTTTACGTCATTTCTGTCTCGGACTTCGAGGTTTTGAAACTACAGCGCAGTGGAGGCAACAAAAGAAAGTCCAGCGAGCTAGATGACATAAGAACAGTTTTGGAGTCTGTCAAGAGGCAGTTACACGTAAGTCCTTCAGCGAGATTAATAGCCGACAATGTGCTACACATTTTCTGGCACACTTGTACATTGTACTTTAATACCGAGGGAAAAAAATTCGTGACATTATTTGGCCAACCATTTTTTCACACTGAAATCAAAGAATAAATGTAGAAATATGCGTAGGCTAAATGTCAACATTCGCCTTTACCATTTACATTAAAATTGGACCAAATTTCATATCTTGAATTTGTTCTCTTTAGCCTAGGATTTTTAGCTCACGTGGGTCACACACGTGAGCTAATGTTTCAGCAATGTCTGTCTGTCTGTCTGTCTGTATACACGATATCTCAAGAACGGCTGAACAGATTTAAGCCAAATTTGGTACACAGGTTCAGATCACAAATGGCAAGAACTGAAAAGGTTTTGGTGGGTGTGGCTTGCATATTAATGAAATTATCAAAGATTTAATTTTTTGATATAATGGTTTCCTATGGAGACATAAATGACAGTGTTGACATATATCAAGAACTACTGCACAAAAGTTCAAGAAACTTCATACTGATGTCAGTCTCATAACATTATGATGATGTTATAAGTGTCATGTCAATAATCTGCTCATTTGCATATTTAATGAACTTTTGTAATTAGCGATATAACTCGGAAACTACTGCACCAAATTTGATGAAACCTGCTACTAGTAACGATCTTGTAGACATCTGACTGTACTGTGAAGCATTGTGGACTGTAAAGTAAACTAACTGCTCATTGCATATTTAATGAAGTTCTATAATTAGGGACATAACTCAGAAACTACTGCACCAAATTCTATGAAACCTGCTACTGGTAAAGGTCTTATAGACATCTGACTGTACTGTGAAGCATTGTGCACTGTAAAGTTAACTAACTGCTCATTTGCATATTTATGAAGTTTTGTAATTAGAGACATAGCTCAGAAACTGCTGCACCAAATTTGATGAAACCTGCCACTGGTACAGATCTAATAGACATCTGACTGTACTGCGAAGCATTATACAGTGTGAAATCAAATAACTGCTCATTTGCATATTTAATGAAGTTTTGTAATTAGAGACGTAACTCGGAAACTACTGCACCAAATTCAATGAAACCTGCCACTGGTACAGATCTAATAGACATCTGACTTTACTGTGAAGCATTTTACAGTGTACAATTAACTAACTGCTCATTTGCATATTAAAGAAGTTTTGCAATTAGTGACATGACTCGGAAACTACTTTACCGAATGTGATTAAACCTGCTACTGGTATAGAGTTGACAGATATCTCTGTACTGTAATGCATTGAGCATTATCAAATTATACTGCAATAGAAGATGCTGTACTTCATATTTACTTACATTCTCTTGTGTATTACTTATTTTTCAAAACACGTGAGCATATTCAGTTCATATCTTGTATTCTGAATTAAGGAAGTATGCACCTTGAAATCTAAGTTTCCCAGATCGTCTAAAAATTTCAGCTATTGACTGTATATTGCCTAAGGTGGTTGTTCATAAAAAACAATATAGGGTCACCCGGCTATATTTTGAAGAAAAGCGCCCTCTATTAGGCAAGAGTTCTAGTTCAACACATTTTACTCACAATAGTATAAAACCATCCAAAAAAAAAAGAATTTTGTCCGTGATGTGACGTTTTCCCCACTATTTTTAGTTGTCCGAGGGGACTTATAGAGTGCCTTCTGTCTGTCTGTGCGTGCATGCATGCATGCGTCTTTTCACACAGATATCTCAGACATGGTCTGGGTCAATTTCTTTCAAAGTTTGTACTAGGATAGTACCCTACCCCATACAGATGCACGTCAATTGTTTCAAAATGCGATTAAATTTGGCCATGTTAGAGGAAGTTTTAGTTTCACTCTCCATAGACTTGCATGTATGAGCACCTCTGGACTTTTGGAATAAATTTACTCTTGATCTGAATCTGAAAATAACTGACTTTGACCATATACTTTACCATGTCAGATAGGGTGTACGTTCATGCAGATGTCTCAGACATTCCGTGGTCAGTTTGTTTCTGGGTGTTTATGACAGACACCTGGCTTTTGAGTGTGACATTGAGCAGCCTTTTGTTAATTAATAGCTTATTTGCATATTCAATGAATTTAACAACTCCTGCTGTAAATTCAATTAAACTTGCTGGAGATATTTGTTTGTGTACATGTTAAACTGTATCAAGAAACTTTTCAGATAACGAAATAATCAAGGTACATTTTACCTTAAGAATAACACGAACTTCAGCACAGCAACTTGTCAGCCAACCGTATTTCTAATCAATACAGCAAATGGGAATTGTGAATTGGGTAAATACTGAATGTAGTGTTGGTTTTCCCGAGTAAGAAAGCGACCTCAATGACAAAACTTCTAGTTATCAATGTTAACAGAAAATCGAAATTAGAAATTGGCTCTGTGTGTTATACTGAATTCATTGGTACCCGAAATGGTTAAGGTTAGCGTACTTGGAACTGGCCGTTTGTCTTCATTTTTGCGACTCTTAGACACTCCATATAAAACCTCACATATTTTGATCATGTTTAAAAATACATGTATCGACACATGTAACATTTCGTGATGTATGCCTAGGCTATGGAAGTATAGCTTAACAGACATTTTTTCAAATGCTGTAATCAAAATAAAATCTTTGAATGTATCATGTTGGGAAGTAACTTTAGCTGAATTTCTGCTCTGTGTATGGAATAGACGGTTCTTCGTGATCTAATAAAGTAATAAATTATTGTATTTTACAGTCTACATCTGGAACACACGCAGGTAGTTCGACATCCGACAATATACTTGGAATATCGTGCATGATTTGTCTTGACAAACCCGATTTCCCTCTGTACTTCTGTCCTGGAACCTGTAACAGGATTATTGGCTGTATGAAGTGCGTGCTGCCATTAGAGTCCTGCCCCCAGTGTAGAGAACCAATTCCAGAGAATCCTCCTCACGTGCGTGGTATAGATCATTTGGCAGATGAGGGAGGATATGATGTGTCCTCCGAAGAGACACTGTCCGCTGCATTGGCCCAAAGGTTTCAGACAGAGTCACACCCACATGTAGTGGAAATAGATGATGATTCTAGTGATGATTTTGTTGAAACCAGAAATCAGTAAACATATGTGAATCTGATAGTGTAAGGGTCCAAGATGGCTTTCATATATGGAGGAATTTTTTATGCTGTGTCAAACCTGGAAATTTATGTTCCGGTGTTAGCTTTGAATTACTGACTGAAAAAAAAACTTTGTCAGTGTTAAGGCGATACTGAAGGATTTAAGGAACTCATGCGTTGCTAAAGATAGAAACCTTCTAAAGGCGCACACATGCAAGTACAAAATCTTACTGTTCCGTTGTTTTCTATGGATTTTATGCTCCTGATATTTTGAAAATTTCAAAACCTTTCAACTCTCAATTTTCAATCAATCAGTCCATATTTGGTAGAATTATTGAAGTCAATAAGGAGAATATAGATAAGCATGCTTTTGTAAAACTTCATTATCGTTTATGAGATATTGCCATAATACCCTTCAAAATTTCATAAAATTAAACAGCGAATATTCATCATTTCAAATATTGCTCCTGCCTGAACAGACAGCCTAATCCATGCTAGGGGCTATCAGCAGGTATTTCATGTATTAAATTCTGAAGTTTTGGAAAATTCTGTGCAAATTGTTGGAGCTGATAGGGTTTGAAATACTTTTGTTGTCATTTGCATATTTCTGACGTCACGCGCATAGAACCGGTCTTTTCATGTGGTGTTGTTTATTTTTTCTGATTAAGAAAAATCAACGAATCTTTGCATGTTCATTTATTTTGAAAATTATCCTTAGCAAACGTTGTTTAGCAATTTGAATCCTTCGATATCGTCTTAAGTGTTATAGAAGTGATTCACATTTTTTTCAAGTTGTCAATGTTGTGTTACTATTATTATACACTGTTTTCAAGTTCTTGTTGTTGAAGTATTCATGTTGTCATCTTGCCAAGTTTATCTTGGAATTGAGCACATCCTGTATACTACATACCAGTAGTTGCCAGTATTTTCACTGACTTTTCAAAGCCCAATGATTTTATCAGTAGATATGATGAACATAACAGTGAATGGGATTGCCTGGCTAGAATTGATCTTCACAAATAGAAATGTAAATTGGAGAAATATTCAGAGACGTGCAAGTGTTGCAACATAACCTTTGCAATTGTGGACTTTTTTCAAGTTTTGGGGAAGGAAAAATTATGGAGGTTCCAGGAATATGTTGTTGAACAAAAAACTGCTGTGAATGATCAGTGTTTAACCATGCAATACTTTCAGAAAAACACAAAGTGGATAAAAAAATACTGAGATGAGTAGTGATTACATAATCATTCTTTATCAATGAGCTTGCCACAATTTATTGTTGTCGTCATCATGCTGACTAAGTTATCAAAAACTGAAACTATGAACATTTCAAAACTAGTGGATAACTTCACTATATACGTGTAGTCTGCAATTATGTCACACGGAATGTATTAAAGAATTGCATTCTTTTGCATAATAGTGAGACACTTACTGTACTTTATATCTCTTCAAAGTTGCATTAAAGATGAGTATATTCTCATTTTCTTGTTAGCGTATGACTTCTTTGCATTAGAGTCTTAATAACAAGCTGATGACAAGGCCCTGGCAACTTCAAATTTAGCAAAGTCACAATCAGTAATGTGTCATCGTGTCTTGTCAAGTAACAAATGCTATTTACGGCTTAGGGGCATCACTGATGAAAATGTGATCTAAAATTCTAGATGAACTTTGAAGCCCCTTTACTTAAACTCTATATAGGCTGATGCTAAATTATGAATCTTGTCGACAAGGGCAGGCGTAGGACGCCCTCTGGTGGACAAAACGATGTCGCTGAAGTTAATTTCGGGTTTGAGACACTGAAAGTAGATGAACATTCTCAGCGACGCCATTAATTGATTTCATTGTATAATCGAGTACATACGTATAAGTACAAATGATCCTTTAGTCTTCAATGCGTAACCATTAGAGCTCCACTGTCAGTGATGCGGAGGTTATCAGATAGGTGGACTGTCTGTCAACATTCATCGTCTTCTCTGAAACCCCTGGTCAAATTGCTTTGAAATTCAGTATGCAGCTACCTTAGAATGGCCTTAGTACCGTACAAATTGTGATGAAATATATTTTGGGTGGGGAAAGCTTTTGCTGTTTGTGGTCAAAAATCATTTTGTCTGAAACTCAGATTGCTCTGAAATTTATTATGCAGGTTCTTAAAGTGGCAGTCCCACTTTGTATTAGTTTTAAAACGCATTATTTAATGCCAAAGGTCGAAATTTGACATTTCTACTACGCCCGGATCGTGCGATATCAATAAAAACGTGTCGAAAAATTTGAATTCTGGTGGCCCACCTATATGCAGTTTCCGAACATCGAACGTTCGGCACAGTGGCCGTTGTCAACGAAGCTAGGGGGTACATGTACATATGCGTTCTTCTCGCGCGTTCGAATCGAACACACAGTGCGCGATAAGAACTCTGCATGGAGCAGGGGGGATGTGCACGAGAGGGCGCTATTGCGTTGATCGAACGCATGTACCGTCAGTCCGTCGCGATACGTCGTAGTGAAAACTTCCGGGTTGTCGTAGGCCAAAGTGAAAATATGTTGTGCAAACTCCAGCATTGCGGTTTCTGCCTAGACTTTCCTTGACTTTGCTCTCCGTCCGAGACTCTTTCCATCAGAAGAGCTCCGTAAATCTTTACTCTTACTCATTTTTTGCTCATTTTTGTACTTTGGCCAACGGCCCGGAGCTCGTGACCACACGGACGCAATGTTGTCATCTTACGTCACGGTCGCCTGATTCGAACTTGGGCGCACGAGACGTAGTATAGTAGAAGTACTTTACGTTGCCGAAATTGCATATTAATTAGGTAACTTTAGACATCAGGGGCGACTAAATAAGGGTGGAGCAATTTGGAGCAATCATTTTAGACGGAAATCTGACAATTTGTCTACAACATACTTCAGTATTGAGACTTGCGGTATTAAAATAAAGTAGAAAACTGCATGTTATCAACATCTCTTCATCGTCGTACAACGTAATCGGCCAATCTGAAAAGGAGGGTTAACATGAAAACAACTCTACAATTTCGTGTTGGTTGTGTCCAAAGTACTTGCAATTGGAATCTGGAGTGAAATTCAAAATAATTAGAAGAAATTCTGAGAAAAAATCGAGATTTTATTACTCATGAATTATTCATATTATGCAAATTAACCAATATTTTAAGCCAATCACGTCGTGCACATCCCCCCCCCCCCCCTGGCATGGAGAATGCAGTGTACCCGCTCACGTCACTCACTAGGATAGCGCGTTAAACACAAAATCGAACCTTCGGGTATTTCGAGTTAAAATCGGAAACGATCGTATACGCTCGGGAAATAACATATTTTTATTGATATCGAACGATCCGCGCGTAATTGAAACGTCAAATATCCATTTTTGGCATTAAAATAACGCGTCGCAGGATTGGAAGGGGGTTTCTATTTTCGAAAAAAAATTAAGAACATCTCAGAAATGACATCCCTATGCTTTGAAAGTTCGCATGCAACTTCGTAGGGTTGACCTTAGTCAGGTTTGTTCAAAATGTGGTGAAATTTGCATACTTGTCGTCTGGGGGCATTTTACCTGTTTTATAATAAAACTCAATTCAGTCAAACTGTAATCAAATTGTCCTGAAGTAATAACATTTAAACATCTCCAGACATCTAAAAGTTACTTTACACACGTCAGTTGGGTGCAAATATGTAGCTGGTCATCACAACCTGCATACTATTCCTGTTATCAAGTCACCTCACCATTTCTGCAACTTATGATAGTGGAGTCCATCGGTTGTTTGTTTTCAACATACAATTTCTTCAAAATTTTGACAAAACGATTCTTTTCCAAGATGCACTGGCAATATCAATACAAACTAAATATGCAGCAATGCCTTGCATTTATTTTTAATTGCAAGTAGGTAAATTTATGACTCAAAAGCAGCAAAAATAACTAGACTTCAAAATGCAAAGTTACATTCGGTCACTCGAACAAAAATCTGAATTTGTCTGAGACTGAATTCGAAACCAAAAGTAAATCAGAGCGATTTATTAAGGGGGCGAGTAACCAAGGACGCCGATTTTTGTCAGATTTTCGTTTTTCACATAATTCGGTGGCTTCGATACGTGTCTTGGTAATGGCAATAGCCTTTTCTTCAAAACGTATTTCGAAACAGAAATTATTGAATGAAAAAATATTTTGATCATCAACACACCTCATATGAGTACAATCTGCATTGTTATTGTTGAAAGTGTAATCTAGTCCGGACCAGAATTTAATTATCAACAATAACAACGGTTATTCCACATGTATAGGCTACATTGGCAAGCAGAATACTGGACATTTGAGCATTATCTTTAATTTGGCGTGCGTTTTAATGTCAAGAATGCTATTCTTGTTGTATCGGTGACTTTTCAAGACATCTAGGTCGCGATATGTTACACCCCGAATTAAAATTACAGGGGAGAATTTGAAGTTTTGATCACTTCTGGTGTCTTTTGCAACAATTCCATACAATCTGTCGTAAAAATTGACTCCCCTTCCCACCATTCATTCATATAACAGATCGGAACCCCCCCCAAAAGAAAAACAAAACAACTTCTTTGTTAAAGTCAACACCCCCCCCCCCCCGTGAAAAGCGAATGTTCCCTTAGTCCAGTTCATTGTCAAAAAAACTGCTTTGTTAAAGTTAATAGTTTAATTCCCAGCCCTCACCCAAACAACGCCTATTAAACTGGTACTAGACTGAAAGATTCAGTCGTGTGCGGGCGCTCTGCTCATGCTAATCCATTGACGTAAGCCAATTGGGGATTTTATCAGTTGGCCAACATCGCTCGAAATGCAGAAACGACGTCATTTTGTTATGATTTCGCAGGCATTCTTATCGTACTACATGTAAGAATTAGTACTGATTGACTCTAAATCCCATTTGTATATTTAATCACTTTTAAAATAAGGCATGGCGTGTGCAGGAGCTCTGCCCGACGGTTGAATCTTTCAGTCTATATCAAAATATATTGTTAAGGTGGCACTGCATGAAACACGGCGATTTCGGTCAAATTTCACACATTCGGACAAGTTTGGTTGTCTTGCTCTTACACTACAGTAGCAAAGACATCTTGGTCAATAATGTAACTGACTACTATAAACCTCTTTTTTGCATGTAATGTTGACATGTCCACGTGATGTTTGCATTATTTGTTATGCAAATTTGTGCACCAGTAGGAAAATGTTAAATTTTCGCCCCACTTTTGAATGAATTTAACTTCGCTCAGCGTAGGTCAAATTGCTCGAAAATTTCAAAAGTAATTTTATATGTATCCTACACCAAAATGGTATTTTTGTTTGTCGTTAACACGATCAGAGCAAAAATAATCATGCATTTAGTTTCTCTTATCAAGGCCTTTTCCGCGATTTTTGACAAGTCAATCTTTCGAAAGCTGTCAATCAGCAAGGAGAGCAGATATCGCAAAACAAAAATACACTTTTTCCTTCATAAACTCAATTTTAAAATAAAATTTTAATTTTCAATAAGACCCTTCAAGTTTTTGACTTAAATTAAACTGTATGACATAATACCAAAATTTAAGTTTTTTACCCCCAAAACTCACCCACCTCAGTTATTGAATAACATTTTGCCAAGTTATAAAACCTCAGATATTCAGCTTTCTAAAACCCATCTTTTATAAGAAATGTTGCTTTGAAAACAAGCGTGCTGGTTGCATGCAGTGCCCCGTGTACCTTAATTTTATCCAATATCATACAGAAATTTTGAAGCCCGGGTTGAATAATTATATCTGTTTATGACGCGTCTTACCACACTTGTCGTTTGCAACCGATTCTCACTTCCTTCGCTTGAGTCGAAATTGAATTATTTCATTTTCAGGATACCTACAAACTTTTAATACGGTGTAATTGGTGGCTAAAGCCACTGAGAAAGTTAGTTTTTTAACTGGACTGTAGATCGTTTTGATAGAAAGTAGATCCGCACTCACTGCAAATCAAGAAACTGCTTGATAAGTGGTTCTTTTTATGCACATCAAGACGATGAGAAATTTATTCTTCTCATTTAATTATGCAAATCAAGAGGTCTGGTAACTATGCAAATCAAGAAAAACCATCAAATTGAGTCCATGAAAATATTATTCCACAAGGAACGGAAGTCTATGATGTTTCGATCTTCTCAAAACTATACCTAAAAATGACATTTCTCCATAATACAATTATTGAAAAATGCAAATATCTAAATAACTGTACTAATAGAACGTGTTCTCTTTGTGAAATAACCCGTGTAGGAATAATCACAGTTCTTGATAAGAGGGACTGTTAAATAACTGAAAGTTCACCAAACCCAACTTTAAAGCTGCAGATAGTGCTCATATGACCACACAACTTTAGCCATGTACTGGAACCATAAGACTAACATGAATAGTTCGAAATGTATATAGTGAATCAAAACTCAAAGCACAAGACTGAAATAAGTTATAATGTATGCGAAGATATGCTAGAATAGCTCACCATGACGAATCGATTGAAATAACTTTGAAACATGTCATAGCCCATCTCTCTTTTGTTTTCCTCTAATGGAAAATGACCAAATGGATCTTTTACATATGTAATATGAATTTCGTCCTGTATGAATATGAAGTTTACGCCTGATTGACTAGAATAAACAAATGAAACGACAAAAGGCTTTATTTCCTTCATTACCACCATTTAGGTTTTCAATTTCAGTATTCGATGCGAAAAGATAGTTCTCCTGGTGCTTATTCACCCCTACTCCTATTACAGTGTAATTTGCTTCTGTTCTCTTCACATGGAACATCGATCTATCACAAAGTTGGCCATCGAAGGTGAAATGTACATCTGGGACAGATATTTTGATACTATTAATCAAAAGTTTAAGTCTTTCACTTTCGAGGTGCATATGCGTATCAAAGCATCAGAAAAGATGCATATATCTTGCAAATACAGGTGAGTTGTAACAATCGTGGCATTTTCAGGCCAACAACTTTTCATATAGAATTCGAAATCACAATTATCCCTACTCGTCCATTCGATGTATATTTGATAAGAATATTAAAACACCTCAACACACAGCGAATCACTGGCCTAGATCAAGGAAAGTGTAATGTTAATGAATGAAACGATTGCCGTTTCAAAGGGTTCACAGTCTCCGTTCACCAAACGTCCAAAAATATATTCAAAAGAATGAGCTTGCTGGTGGTGAAGCTGCTCTCGGCGACTGATTTTGTGTTGGTCGTCTTTTAGAGGGTCGTCACCAAAACGGCTCTCCCTGGTTAAACTGCCCCCTGCTCTTTCGTACATAATCACTGCATCGTCGACAGAAGGTATCACATCATCTGTTAAACGTGCAATCCTGTTGTTACCTCTGGCCAAGACATCTGGCACTCGAGAATTGAAACCTGGTATGGGAAAAAATATTACAGTATCAGAGGACATATTATTTCGTTTTTCAGCAACTAATGACGTACTTATATTCTTGACCTAGGACATCCGGGAACTTGCGGTTTGTCACGTCATTTTTGCGTCACGCTGAGGTGAAAACAAATTTTGAAGTGTGGCTTTCTCAATCTTTACATCATCAACATTACGTCGATGATAAACACTAGGGGACGGTCCATTCCACGTTGGGAGGGGGTGGTCAGAAACGACAAAAATCAGAGCAGAAAGTTTGGAAAACAAATTCCAGACTTCTCTCTAAAATAAAAAAAATATATTCAGAACATACCGGGTAATAAGACTTCTGCAAAATTCAGAAAAAAATTGTAAATCAATTTTCATTTGAAAAAAAATAAAATTTGAAATATTCAGACGTAAAAAAATTCAGAATCCTATCGTGACCATTCTGTCCTTTGTCACTTAATTTCTTGCTCGCCGTCCTGTATTGTAAAATCTCATTTCACCTCATGCAATGCAGGCTTAGCACTACTACATTTGAATTCTTATATGTGTATTACTATGAAGGATGGGACCCCTCCTCACCAAAAGTAGGGGTCCCACTGCAAAATTAGAAGTCCGGGAAGCAAAATATGGGGTTAACGCAATCCCTACGCAAATAGTGAGGTGAAAGTGAAGTCATTCCGCGGTCAAGAATATAACGTCATTGTATACGAGTATTTTCGCGGATTAGTACAAATTCGAGCAGTGGGCGAGAATTTCTGCGCTCCGCGAAAATACGAGTATACGATGACGTTAACAGAGAAAAATATCATGGGATTATATGTTTATCACATGAACAGTCTTCTTATGGTATTTTGGAGTTTTGGAGCATTAATCGAGCTTTCTGCAAGGAATTATTACACAGGCAGATCGCATAGAAAACAAGATTCACAAATGCGTTTTGAAATAGAGATTTATTGTTCATTTATCAACAGAATAAAGTAAAATATATCTTTCTGTGGCCAGTTTTCATACTGCTGAAATCACTAATGTGTTCAAAACGTGAAAACAAAGACCCTGCCGCCAGCACGTCTGACCGCAACTTTTTCCTGCTGTCAGCAAGACATGTCAACCAAAAACATGAACCCGCCACATTCAAAACATCGACGCGCGAAACAGAAAAGTTTGACTGCCCAGACCAAAAACATTAAACCACGCCCACCTTCCAAACGCCGACCACCGCACACTTACACTGTGTTTGAAGCGTGTTTGTGCACAGCTTTTCTCTTGATTTGCTTACTGGTTTACTAAACTGGTTCAAGTTCATGATTTGTGATCGTGTGAGTTGGGTGAACGCTTGGAATGCATTGCAATTGTTTTGTGTTCTGTTTTCCAGTGAAACGTGTGAGTAGGATATGAAAGCATTGAGTGGGGTGAACGCGATACAGGGAAGTTTCACCTGGCACTCACTGTAGCTGCACAGACTAAATAAAAACGCGTTTGATCGCTACGTAAACCTGACCTGGGCTGCCAAATTTTACACGATGAACTTTTACATATCATTTTATTTTTCGAAAATTTACCGACTTGAACCAATTCTCTGGTTAATTTACCTTCGTCATGTGACATCCTAATGGCTCAAACGGAGATATAGGAATGGAAAGGCAATCTTGCCCAAGTTACAGGATTTGATTGTCATGGAAATCTTACCGCGTGGTGGGGATAAAGTTACTGGCGATTTTTTCGTCATGCAGAGAGGTGGCGAAAAGTTCCGTTTCAGCGATCGTGGGTTACGAAATTTATGGCAACGCTTTGTATCAAGTGAAGTGTTAGATATCTCTCAAAGAAAAACAAAGAAAAAGAAAATGACGAATATGGCAATAGTGAAGAAGATGTCTCAACCAGTGCCGTCGCACGATGTGTGAGAAGCCGATGGTCAGTTTGGGAATAGACTTTTTAAAAACTGACGCCAGTAGCCTATGAGAAATTCACCGATGGGAATATTGCTAACTGTGATGAATATGTGAATTTTTTTCTGAACAACACTCAAACAAAATCCAGTTCTTTGATTTCCAGTTCTTGCATATTTCACAAAGTCCCATAGTCCATGATTACGAGCCATGCTTCTAGTTGAATCTCCCGCGGCGTGTCGATGTTCTGTTCGGGTAAATCCTGTTCATCGTCTCACAATTTTACAATTTTCCAAAGATGAACGACAGAATGTCCGCCGGCCGCGCCAGTCGACAGGACCACAATGTCTGAAAAACGTATGTGAAAGTGGTTGATCGTGAAATTTGAGGTCAAAATTGGAGGCGTGGTTTAACAGATTTGCTCTGGCGGGTAGAACTTTTCTATTTCGCGCCACGATCTTTTGAGTTTGGCGGGTCGATGTTTTCACTTGACAAGTTGAGTGACAGCTGGGAATATCTTGCGGTAAGACGCGCTGGCGGCTGGGCCTTTGTTTTGACGTTTTGAACACATCAGTGATTTCAGCAGTATCCTTTGTGGTCATACTGATACGTGCGCTACCCGATCGATCACGAGCTGCCGGTGGTTCACGAAGAGCGGCTATAGTTTTATTACTCACGTTACTGTCCATATGTCCTCTACAATGCAACGGTAATTTATAATGTTGTTGCGTCCGGGAGTTTCGTCTATATAGAATGCACGATGGTTTAACTTTAGCGCCACGTTTGACTTCCCGAAATTTGTTGGCATGAATTGTTGAAAAATAATAGCAGCAGGGTTTGCCATGGATTGATGTGCGCGTGTGACGTAGACCAGGGATACGGGGTTTGATCTGTCATGTCACAAAGGTTGAGATCTGTGCACGTGCCCGTTCATGTGATAACGGTTATTGTGAATTTCGTATGTTTTGGGAAATCTAAAGGAGAAATACCTAGAAATTGCAAATCAATTAAGGTTCCAGTATAAGAAATTGACCATTTTTCGACTCTTTTAATTGAACAATTCTTAACAAGCTCATAACCCCACCAAATTGTATATTTTCTGAAAGCCTGGATAGCCTATAGGAGAACATTTTGTTAACCACAGTGTCACCACTGTTTACATAACTATCATGTGATAGGTAATTTGCATAATCTTTCAAGAATCAGTTTTCCTAATGTTTTGTTTCAATTCAATCTATCTGCCTCAAATTTGCACAAATACAAGCTGTTATAACGCTCTTCCAAAGTGTCTCAGATTTTTATACTTTGCTTAGTTTTTTTTTTGTAGCACACTCCGAAAGGAAAAAGACTATTAGTGTGTAAGTTTTTTGTCATAAACAATCTTTTTAGAAGGTTTAAAAAAATTCTGAGACACACTTTTAACGATCAGTTTTGATATCTTGTACTCACACAAATTTCAGCCACATATCTACTTAATTAAAGGATTGAAACAAAACATTCGGAAAATAGATTTTTTGAAAGATTATGCAAAATAAACTGTCATGTGACAGTTATGCAAACAATGTGTGACTGTGGTAACCAAAATATTCTCCTATGTCTAGGCTTTCAGAAAATGTATAATTTGGTGGTGTGAGAGCTTGTTAACTCCAAGAGAATTGTTCAATTAAAAGGGTAGAATAACGGTCAATTTCTTAAAACGAATCCCAGTTAGTAGAGTTCGCTAAAGTCACAAAGTGCGCGCCCCTGTGAAGCCACTAAAAGCACGGTATATGTCCCTGACTTGGATCGGACTGCAAGGTAATAAATACGTTTTGGATGGGGATGCTTCAGCTCATGGCCAGATCAAAGTGGCCATTACACTTTGGGAGGGGTGGTCAGAAACGGGAAACAAATTTCAGAGCAGAAAGTTTTGGGGAAAAAATCAGACTTCTCTCCAAAATAAAAAAAAATATTCAGAACATAACCAGTAATAAAAACTTCTGCAAGATTCAGAAAAAAATTGTATATCTATTTTCATTTAAAAAAAATAAAATTTGAAATTTTCAGACGTAAAAACTTTAAGAATCCGATCGTGACCACCCCTCCCAATTTCTAATGGTCTGTCCCTTATAATATAGGTAAGGATGTGCGAGAACTACGCGCGTGTGGAATTTTTGCTGTTATCATTTACCTGCTTGTGAATTCAGCAAATAATTCACAAACTTAAGTTAGGTGGCGTACATGGCCAACTTTTCTACGCAATTTGTATGTATTGTCATTGAATGATTTTGACAGCTCTTTGAAGATATTCACTTTACCTTCTAGTGGGTGCCTGTTCCATGCTGGCACAAAGCGTTGCAACCCAACTTGAGCAACATTACAGGCGATGAAAGATACACAAAACTTCTCGGTTTCGTTGTACATGTTGATGAGCATTCGTCGCTGCATGCTTATCAAGGCCGCCTTAATATCATAATTCGTCCGCTGGTTGACTTCTGGCCATGCCCTTTCCGCTCGTAGATTTTCTCGCGAACGGGATTGGACATAGGCTGGACAGTCCCGGAAGTTTCGGTAGTCTCGCAACTTGTTTTGAACGAAGTTCATCAAACAGAACTCTCGACCATGATCGATGCGAAGCATGTCCCAAATACCAAACTCAAGTAGTATTTCACGGTAAACTTTGTAAATTACAATCGGGTTTTGATAGGCATTATCACAGATTTAACGATCTTACGGCTGAAGCCATCAATGAATAAGACGTGAGTAACTCCAAATGCAACAAGTTTTTCGTTTTGGTCTACATGAAGTTTGTGTCCGAAGTACGCTGCATAATACGGCACCGGATTGGTTTGTCTTGCCGTATCGTTTCTTCGTCTTTCGTGAAAATCAGGATGAGACCGTCTCAGGCTGTTTCTAAGGCGAACACGTCCGATCTTTAATCCATTAGCATCTAAATATCCCAGCATTGTTTTGACACCATACGTTGGTCCCACTTCTTGAATTGCGTTAGAAACACGTCGATCAAGTTCGGGACCATTTAAACGCTGAATGTTATGTTTAATGCAATACCTCCGCACACTACGCTCAGATAACCCTCTAACATTCGGGTAGAGACTTTGCAGGTGGCAACTGATGTATTTGTGACTCTTGCCGTTATCAAGAAATGACTGGATGTAAGCACTGTCAAGCGATAGCTTTCTAAATCCATGGCGAGTATCCGCTTTGCTTCTGTGACTTCTAGTTGTCAGCTAACGTATAGAAAAAGGGTGCTCAAACAGGAAAATATTGGTGTACTTTCACTGCATGTATTATGTCCCGTGGGAAATGATTCCCCTGAACCATACCTATCACTTTTTGTTACTTTTAATCCATTTTGTAACATAACGAGAATCCGCGCTGCGTCTTTCAACAAAATTGTTACATTAATGTCCAGCGGTATTTCTTTGTGTAATTGTGTTGACATTAACCAGGTCATGTCAAGGTCCCACGCAAGTAGTTGAATATAGGAAAATCTAAATAAGTCGGAGCCAATTTCCAATTTCTAATTTCCTGATAACAATGGATGATTAAAGAAGACTTTTATGTTCCACGACGACGTTATGCGTACTCCTATATGCCAACACCTGACTTCTGAAATGACATTTTTAGTCTAATTCGTAACTGCACATTGTCGATTGTCGACAAGAATTAAGGTTGGCCGAATAATGTACCGCGCACAGAGGGTTATTTCTAATTCTCAAGTTCAAGTCAAGAAAGCTTATTGAATATCGAAAAATGGCCCAATTTCAATGCGCGACAACCAGATGAACTAATTGAATGATGGCATTTACCCCATATTCAACATCCTCTCTTTGATTTTCTTATGGAAAAATGGTTGGCCGAATAATGTCACGGATTGTTTAGCATCTTTCAAACTCAGAAGTCACTGTAAAGAGAATATCAAATCACTGAATTATAAGTGAGAATGAGAAGTGCTTTAAAGCTGGCACTCATTAAATTTTAACTCACTTTTTATTCACTTGAAGATATGCCTCGGTGTATGCACCCGATTGCTTTGTTTGGAATCCGTGACAAAAACGCGGCCAATCTGTTTACCACAACGAAATTTTAATATAGAAATTAGAAAATAGATTTTTTGTGATTTGTCTTGTACGCTAAAATCTATTGAATATTGAAAATATACTCATATTTCTATTTCCTATTTCTAATATAAGCGTATGATTTCGAAATAAGCATAATGTTAAGTCCGGGTGACAGATTGAGGCCAACGCGAAGCCTTGTTCACTCAGCAGCCCTACGTAAATTGAAAATAGGAAATACAGGCTATTTCCTATTTCCAATTTGGTGCACACATGCGCAGTGGCATGCTGCGTCGCTAACGCAGACGTCAGAGAGACGGTGCGTCGCACGGTAATTGTTACACTGTAAAACAGCCCCTGGGAAGGACTGTGATTGTATATTACATTCATCGAATCATCAGCCCGGAAGTGGATTCGTATTTGGTGCCAGATTTGCTCTTCACAAAGGGGTTATAAACCTGATTTTGGTACTCTAATGGAAATTTGGATACCCAAGCTTGTTCTCAAAATCATGGAAAAGCGGGAGTTTTTTGTTCATCATCTAGGCCCGTGAAAACACGTACTTTTTGCAAAGGTTTATCCATGAAAGGATTAGAATAACACTTTGAAATCTGGTAAACAATGTACTTACACGTACAACCATTTCAGCACTGAGGTGAAAATGTGACTATTGTAATAAGGGCATCATCATGAATACTCTTTTCCCAAAAGTTGTCATATGTTGCCCCAGACTGTAACAGTGGTCGCCAGCTGTCAGACAATAACAAAGATTAGGGATGGACCATTAGACCTTGGGAGGGAGGGGGTGGTCACAATGAAATTGTGAAAATTTTTTTTTTACTATTGTAAATTTCTGAAATTTTTTTTCCAATTGAGATTAGCTGTGCAAATTTTTATTTTCAGAGTAAACTTTCAGATTTATAATTTTTTTTAGTTCGTCGCTGTCTGAAGATATAGAGGGCAAAGATGTGGTGCCAAGCACCACAAGCGGCCACGCAAGCGGTCACGGGGGGGGGGGGGGGGAGGTCAGGAGAGGGGTGTCCCCCTGCTGCTGTTGGAGCTTTTGAAAAATAGAGATTAAAATGGTGTTATTTGGTGGCACTTGGGGAGTATTTTTTGGGGGGGTGGTCAGGAGGGGGTGTCCCCCTCCTGCCGTTGGAGCTTTTGAAAAATAGAGATTAAAATGGTGTTATTTGGTGGCACTTGGGGAGTATTTTTGGGGGGGGGGGTTAGGAGGGGGTGTCCCCCTCCTGCTGTTGGAGCTTTTGAAAAATAGAGATAAAAATGGTGTTATTTGATGGCACTTTGGAGTATTTTTGTGGGGGAGGTCAGGAGGGAGTGTCCCCTCCTGCCGTTGGAGCTTTTGAAAAATAGAGATTAAAATGGTGTTATTTGGTGGCACTTGGGGAGTAATTTTTGGGGGGGGGTGGTCAGGAGGGGGTGTCCCCCTCCTGCCGTTGGAGCTTTTGAAAAATAGAGATAAAAATGGTGTTATTTGGTGGCACTTTGGGAGCATTTTTTTCGGATTACACATCTTCCTCTGAAACATGGTCTTCTTGCTCCTCAGTAGCTTCCTATAGTTTTGAAAATTGACTATTTTGGTTTCCTGGCTTCCCTTTCTACTGCGTGGTGAAATGCCTACATTCACCCCACCAAACATCATGCATATCTCATGATTTACAATTGATTTTGAGAAGCTGAGAAGCTAAAATAAGCTAAATAATATAGTTAAATTTGCATATTTGTGTTTTTAGAGCAATTGTTGCCCTTTTTTGAGCAAAACATCTATTTCTCTGTAGCAGCATGTCCAAATTGATTGGATGTGTATAGATGTGTTGAAATTTCAATTTTTGTCTTTTCAGGGCAATTTATGCCATTCATGGTCAAAAAATCTGTATTCTCTGAAAGGGCTTGTCCAATTTCTTTGAAATTTACTACACACAAACGATTATTCATGCAGATTTATTCAGTTTTATGTGTGTTTTTGTGTTGGGATTTGTTGGATAGATGGCATTCTATGTAGTGTATTGTTGAATGTTAAAAAAAGTTGCTGTTGTTTTTTGAGGTTGTTTTTTGAGAAAAAAGAATTGAAAATGCCTTTTTAAAAGCAAAATAATACATAATGACTTGATATGTTGTTTTATCATTATTGACGTTTTTCTACTTGTTCACCCATTCTTGCATTCATCATTGCAATAAAATGCTGTGAAAAAAATGAAACTGATGTGGCCTGCATCTGTTTACCTTGATCTTAAAAGGCAAATACAACTTTCTGTCTTGACAACCATACCATAGTTTCAATGTTTTACCTAGTGTACCTGCTTGGTTTGTACGCAGGAAACAAGTAGGAAACAGGCTCTATAATTTCATAATTTTCAAGTGATCAGAATACAAAAGTCCTGAAAAGATAAGATAATCTACAACTTCCAGTATAAGGGATACAGTCACTCTAAATGTATAAATTAAAATTAAAAATGTGCCTGGAGGATGTACTAAAAAATACAGAAAGTTGCTTCCTGTCGGTAAAATCTAAAAAAATTCAAAATTTTAAAGACTTTGCGAGATTTTTTTTTTACGCCTTTGTCTTCTTATTAATTTTTTTTTAAATTGCAAACTAGTTTGAAGATTTTTTTTTTCCTAACTTTCTGCTCTGAAAATTTTTTTTCTGTTTTGACCACCCCCCTCCAAGATCTAATGGTCCGTCCCTTACACTGATGTGTCAAGACAATGTCATTGGTCATTCACATGGTTGTAACTGTATCTGCAATTATTTCACTGTCTCTTGATTAATTAGGTGCTTTTTTGCTGGTTCATATTTCTTCTATATTTCGCACTTTATAAGGGTGTCTTTTTTTCTTGAAAACCCAAGATCAAAGTAAGGATGTTTTGAAATTTTGCGTAACAAGCATAGGTACCCAGTTTTCCTGTGAGTGCCAAGACCACGTTCTGGGTTTATGAAAAAGCATCGCGTATGCCAAAATGGTCTGCCATGTACGAGTCAATAAATTTATCAAACCAAACAAATTCCTGGGAGAGATGTTTCCTTCTTTGTACATTTGTCAAAGCGCCCACCTGTTGTCAGGGCCTGGTTGGGACAGGGCAAACAAAACTTAGACTATTGACAGTCCCTTGTGCCTTTTCTTTTCTATTATTGACATTGTCTCTCGTACATACGGGGTTGGAATGGGGCCCGGGACTGGGACCGCAAGCGTAGCGCCGAAGGCGCGAGTCAGGAATGCCCCCGGTGGTGTCACTGTCGGGGGAAATGGGTATCCATTGCGTAGTCCTAAAATCACGGGGAGCGGAGTGTTTTTTATTCCCTATCACTGGTCCGTGAAATCGAGAAAAAAGGCGTACTTTTCCAAAAACCTGGCTTAAGAAAGGTTTGAAATATCCCAGGAAATACCCATCAGACACTCAAACTTCACCAAAATTTCATTGTGCGTTTTCTATGCTTTGATCTGGTAATTCAAAATCTAATGAATTTTATGGGTTCCTGTTCCAAAGTTGACAGTTTCTTTCAGACTCTGATGTGTTAATATATGTGAAAACAATAATTCAGCATTGACCTTACTCTAACATTACGTCTCCCTCTCCTGGATTTTGTAAGTAAGGGGGTAATTTTTGTCGTATTTTCTCCCGTATTTCTCAAAATAAGGGGGTCGTTTTTGTTGAAAAATCAAAGATTAGGGGTATTTTGAAATTTTGTGGAATGAGCATGGCTGCCCATGCTCTCTGAGAGTGACGCCACCGGGGGAATGCCTGCAAATACCGAAGACTTTGACTCAGCCGAATCCAGCGCAACTGCAACGACGAAATGGCGCAAACGACTGCCGACAGTCTCAACAAACTTAAGGTGACCCTTTTGTTTTTTTGTTTCTCATCTCCAGAGGAATACTCGGGCAGGGCTGGCGGTCGCAATAAATAAACATAGGGCCAAAGTCCCTGAAGCTACTATAGACATGGATACAAAATTAAGTATTTCCTGACTGTATGAAATTATCTCACTAAGGTCATCCTAGGGACTTGTAAACCAAATATTAAAGCTGTCTGACCAGCGTTTGAAAAAACAAGCGACTCAACAGTTGACGGAGCTCTGCTGTGTTATGTAGAGAATAACCTTTTGTGACACATGTATTGATGAAGAAGGTGGATATCTTTGATAGCTAATACCAGGATGGCCTGACCAAAAATGGAAAAAAATTCCGTAAAAATACAGATTTGCATATTTCATCAGACTATATTAGTCTATAATAGCAAATAAAGGAGAATTAATTACATTCTAATTGAAGTAAACAAGACTTGCTTAAATCAAGATTTACGTCATAAAGAACAGCATATCTGTCAGGTTATAAAGAATCTTGAGCTGGTTATCTTTTAATATCAGTATTTTTATCCTATTAACCAAGCACATTTTAACTTTCAAATTAACATTGTAAGTAAGTTGAATAAGTTGAGACTGTACGTACTCAGAGAAAGCACACTGAAGAGACAAATGTTTGAAACTTAAGAAGTTCAAGGTCATCAAAAGCATTATAAGGAATCATGTTACACTTTCATTGCACTGTTTACACAGATTGCATAATTGCTATAAATAGCACATGAGGAATCTTACAGCCCAGCTTTACAATAAAAACCCTATCACTTTGACCACTCTTTTAATTGACCACTCTATTTTTTTCCTCAAAAAGTAATCTTATTTTATCCTTACCAAGTCAACCATAAATGGAAATTAGAACTTTCTCTATCTCTATTTATTTGACCACCCTATCATGACAAACTATTATGAGCAATTTCTTTTAGATAACATAAATGGTGGTTCAGAATATATCAAAGTTGGGATTCAGGAAAGTTGCCGTTACATGCATGTTTTAATCCTCAATTTACTATGAACTGTCAAAAAAAAGTTTAACTTTCTGATAATTCCACACTAAAATTATTTTGGCTTTGATGATTTCCTAATTAATTCAATTATTTAAAATCATATTAATTATTTTTTTCAGGGTGAATTGATAGGGTTTATACAGTACAAGAATTACATTCAATGTAAGTCAAACTTTGACCAAAAATGACAAAAAAATTCCTTAAAAATACACATTTGCATATTTCATCACAATTTGAACAAATCTAAGTTGGGTTATCCCTAGGGACCTGTATACCAAATAACAAAGCTGTCTGACCAGCGGTTATGAAGAAGAAGATTTTTTACCAAAAACACCTTTTTTGGCATTAATTTGCCTATTTTCAACAATATCAAAAAATTAAAAAAATAGTTTCTCAAAATCATATTTTTCATCTACACAACAAATATCAAATCAGTAAGTACTGCGGTTCTCAAGATATTTGAGTGGACGGACGCCTCACAAACAGACATACAGACATACATACATACATACATACATACAGACTGACGACGGACGCCGGACGGATACCCATCCCAATAGCTTCTATAGACTATAGTCTATAGTAGCTAAAAACAAGAACCAAATAAAACCTGTATTTGTTTCAGTTCAATATTCTGTCCATTCAGTCACTGCAATTTCTTGTCTTTCACTTCAGTGTTCTGTGCTCTCTGTCCTTTCAGTCTGAGTCGCCGCAATCTCACTAGTGATGATGGTGGTGCTGTTGCAAGCTGAGGATGATCGCCTCAGAGGCGGCGCAAATAAAAAGTTTTTTTATTTCATGTCGGAGCTGAAATTTACGGTCGGTCGGGAGATGAGAAACACAAAAATAAAAAATGTCGCCCTTAACGAAACGTTGTTTCGTTTCAAGAGTGTCCTATTTGGGGTCAATTTTTATTGTATAGCGATATTATTACTTTTCGCGCATGCAATGCCTGTACTAAATTTAGTTTGGCGGGCAATTGAGGGGTAAACATCACGCGCCCTAGTCATTCAAGTTAGAATAGGGGATGACATTTTTGATCTGCCTTCTCTCGTTTCGAGCTAATTACGCCAGCACATACCACAAGGGTCAGTGTATCTTGACGTCAAAATCTTTTCAATTCGCGGGATAATTTTGATACATTTTTGTTACAATGTAATCATTATTTAATTACGTCGGACTCCCTTTGCTGTCTGTCTTGGCGGCACTACATGTCATTGCGCATGTCTGCACCTAATTGAAAATAGGAAATAGCCTGCATTTTCTATTTTCAATTTACGCCAGCCTGATAATAAACTGGACAGGGCGATTGGCCGCTTTCTGCCACGCAGTAGCACCATAATGCTTATTTCGAAATGTAAATTGATATTGAAAATAGAAAAAAGAAATAGGGTATGTTTCAATATACGACAGATTTTAGCTTAGCATGAAAATCAACAAAAAATCTATTTTCGAATTCCTTTATTGAAATTTCGTTCCGGTAAAACAGATTGGCCGCGTTTTGTCACGGATTGTTTGGTGTTGTTTTTGTTTTGCATACCTTATTCTCGTATTTATACATTTAAATTTCCGTTCATGATCAAACTTATTCCTTAGAAACTTCACGAGGAGAAGAATGAAGCCCTTGATATTGTTGGTGGTTGTTGTTCTTGGTATACACAAAGCAAACGGTCAGTTTCTAAAATTTGTCGGTTTTAATTTGCTATCTGCAACAAGCGAAAGTTATTGTTTTGTATTAAACGCCAATGCACTTGTCAAAATACTAGATCAGATCACATTCTATCATCATTTACTGAGTTTCATTCATTGTCATTGATGATAGAGCACCTCTACAAGGGAATTGAGATAGAGTGTGTGTCCCATGCAAAAGAAATATGACTTCTCCTAAAAAGGCATATCGGATAAAGGGAAAAACGTCACAGAAAGGTGCAATACAAGGTGATAGATGTATTTAAAGTGAATTGTGGATTGAGTATTTAAAAAAATATTTTGGGTTGCAATTTTCAAACGGCAGCTGACAACAATACAATTTTTCTGCCAAGAACCGCGATGGGTCCGTTATAGCCCGTCAACTTTGTAACAGTCAACTTTGGCGTGTTAATGTAGTTTTCAAGTGACATTAATCAAATGAGATTTCATTCAAGAGGAATTATTAATCATTTCGATGAACCTGTCAACACGTTTTTCGTCTCAGGTAGTGAAACCTAGCATGTTTCAATAATATATTGGCAATCGTGACAAATTGCGTTCAACCTTTTTAACGATGTGCTACTTCATAAACCGAACGCGAAAACACATGTTTAGATATTTTCGATTTGTTCTCTTAACGATTTCGATGCAATGTCACACATGTCGTAGAATAAAACAGGAAGGGAGATACAGGACATCCTGCTTTTCATTTATTTCAATTTCAAAAAGTACCGAACTGAAACGTCAGTTGTCAAGACGCCGTTTCGGCATAACAATCGCGTCCATGTGATGTGACAGCTGAAAGTCATTGTAGATAATCCTCAGAGTAATTATAAAAGATTGTATATACTAATTGCTGTATATATATATATATATATATATATATATATATATATATATATATATATATATATATATATATATATATATATATATATATATATATATATGTATGTATGTATGTAAACCCCCCCCCGTATTCCGAACGAGTGTGGCTGCGTCAATAAAGGCTTACTTTACTTTACTTTACTTTGCTTTACACGGGGAATCAACACCACATGTGGTGGGCGGCCATATAACGCTGGTAACACACAGCCCTGCCATGCAGAGCTACGTCATAGCTTTCAGAAATGATGAACGCCCTTCGCGTCCGCGGCTCGACCCGGGGGCCTCGACTCGTTGACTTCCGCGGCAGGGATGATTGGTACGTGTCTTGGGTTATCGACATGCTCATTATGTTGTTTGATGGACATCGACAGGGGCTCTTTTGACGAGGTAGACGACACAAAATGCCGGTAACATAGCGTATTAAAATGTCACTGGTGTAGAAATCAAACGTATCAATCGCAAATCAACGACGAAGAACACAAATTCATAAAAATTATAGTATCGACGATATTTTGTATTTTACACATATATTTTAATACTCCATAATTTCTTATGCTTCATTGCCCTCCCACTTTTGCATTTCAGGGATTTGAAAATAAGTTCTAAACAGCTGATTTTTTCTTTACGTTTCAAAAGTTAAAAGTAGTCCGGGGCCCATATCCACCACATGTTGAATATGGATTCATCGTAGTCATATACCAGTGTGACGTCATACTAAGTAGGAATAACTGGGTTTATGTATGCGATGAGAAGTGCATATATGTTGGATATTGGCTTTCACTAAAATGTCAGAAAAGTAATAACCATTTGTGCAATAGAAAACTAGCAAAATCTGGACAATGCGGGGCTTAGCCACCTTGTGGACTTAGGCGCTGCCCTGAGATGACAGGTGACATCATCAGTGCATGAGTGAAGGCTCTTTCCTGAGATGGTACTTGATGTCGTCACTTGTATAGGGGCTCTGGAACATGGCATCCTGGGTGGATGATTCTGGAAATATTACTCAGAATGCCTTAAAAGTAATGAAATCCAGGAAATATTACATGGAAACGATATTTCTGTTCTGCGGCTGGACCTAGTTTTTTTTATGTACCGCAGTATTGGAGCATGCGCTTAGCGTCTGCATTTGCACTATGGTGCAATACCACACACATTGTGTTTTAGACTTGGTTCAAGTTTATGATTTGTGAATGTGTGAGTGGGCTATTCGCGATGATTTGTGTTCTGTTTTAATGTGAAATGCGTGAGTGGGGTTAACGCAATACAGGGGAGTTTCTTCCGGAATCCGGCGGAAACTAACTCACGACTGCGCAGACTCAAAGGTAACGCGTTCAATGGCTAGGAAAACTTGGCCTGGGCTGCCAAATTCCAAGTAGGTTTGTATGAAAAAGGAAAGACACATGAGAAACTACTGCAAATGATTTTATTTTTAGAAATTCACCGACTTGAACCAAGTCTAATTGTGTTTGTAAACAACTAGTATCTTTTAAGCAAACCGAAAATGGCCACCTGCAGGCTAGGCTTCACAAGAAAAAACTTTCGGCAAGAATGATTTCACGGATGATAGCAACAACAAAGCTTACTGTAAACTTATTTTTATCAAAGAGAGCTCTAAGATCACATTTCTGAAACTTAATATATATTTAGACCCCATCGCTTTCCCTCGCGATCATGCCAGCTCAAACTGGCTCCAGCTCTTTTTCGAAATGATAATACAACTGTGATTCTTTGTTGCTTATTTTTTACGTGTTATAGCGTAGACCCTGTGAATAATAATAATAATAATAATAATAATAATAACAAGGCAGTATTGCTGAAGGCAATGAGTACTTGGGCCGTGATAGAGTAATTTTGAGGACAATATATACTACTATTCAAATATGGTCTTGAATTTCCTCCTGTCAATTAGGCATTTGATTAACTGGTTATTAAACGAAGCAATGGCATGACAACGGCAAAATATGTTTAGCAACTTTTGTGGAGTTTGAGGCAGGGGTTCTTTATTTCGAGTGGAAATTGCTTAAACTCCTTAAATATTCAAATTACAGCAAATTTCTTTTGTTCTCGATGGTAGATTTCTATTAGATGGGCATATTTAGATTTCTACCCTATAGTTATCCCTATATACCAAAAATCGGACATCCAGCTCTATTGGCTTGCTCAGAATTAGATATGCACATAATTAATGAGGTACAATATGTGGTGTCATAAGGTGTCCCATCATACCAAATATGAAGGGTGTAGCACTTGTGGTTACTGAGTTGTGGACAAATATATATATTTGGGGTCAAAGGTCATTGAGGTCACGTGACATTTTGTCAAAATAATTGTATTGCTAAGTTATTCCTATATACCAAAAATCAGACCTCTAGCTCTATTGGCTCGCTCAAAATAAGATATGCGCATAATTAATGAGGTACAATATTGTGTCATAAGGTGTCCTATCATACCAAATATGAAGGGTGTAGCACTTGTGGTTACTGAGTTGTGGACAAATATGTATATTTATGGTCAAAGGTCATTGAGGTCACGTGACATTTTGTCAAAATAATTGTATTGCTAAGTTATTCCTATATACCAAAAATCAGACCTCTAGCTCTATTGGCTCGCTCAAAATAAGATATGCGCATAATTAATGAGGTACAATATATGGTGTCATAAGGTGTCCTATCATACCAAATATGAAGGGTGTAGCACTTGTGGTTACTGAATTGTGGACAAATATGTATATTTGAGGTCAAAGGTCATTGAGGTCACGTGACGTTTTGTCAAACAAATTATATTGTTAACTCTTCCCTATATACCAAAAATCAGACCTCTGGCTCTATTGGCTCGCTCAAAATTAGATAGGCACATAAATAATGGGTACAATATGTGGCGTCATAAGGTGTCCCATCATACCAAATATGAAAGGTTTAGCACTTGTGGTTACTGAGTTATGGACAATAATGTATATTTGAGGTCAAAGGTCACCAAGGTCACATGATATTTTGTCAAAATGTCTGAGATATCTGCGTGAACCGATGGACTCACTGATGGACTCACGGACGGATATGACCCAATCTATAAGCCCCCTGGACTTTATCCGTGGGGACAAAAAACTGTGTCACTGCATCCTTTAGGCAATATGAATACGATGAGAAACTAAATTTTTATTTTTCTTGACCTTATACATGGGAGTCTATGGAGAACTGCCTTATACATGGGAGTCTATGGAGGTGTAAACTAAAAAGTCCTCTAACACGGCCAAATTCGATCGCATTGTGAAACAAATCGACTTGCATCTGTATGGGGTTGGGTACTATTCTTGTGCAAAGTTTGAAAGAAATTGACCAGGGCATGTCTGACATATCTGCGTGAACGGACGGACGCACGGACATGACCAAACCTATAACTCCCCAGGACTTTGTCCGTGGGCACTAAACCAACGCAACAGTTATTACAGCTACACTGGCGGTAGGTTCATATCCAGAGCCCCGTACGGTCTGCCGCCGTCGCTTGAAAACAATCTCATAAACCTGGCCATATGGACAACTGTGTATGGGCAGCTGGATGCTTGACTTCCCGGAGAAGGCGAGCTGTCACGTTCAAGCTCAGGATTATTTGTCGATCAAATTTCAGTAAATTTACCTCACCTAAATGAAATTTTGTCTAAAGGCTGAAATTTCGCCGAAGTTCGACAAAATTGCATCGATTTTTCAGGTTCATATCCGACATTTTTGAGTTTTGAGTGCAGACAGAAATAAGTTTTGAGGCAACATGGCTGCGACCCCATGTTGACCCCTAGCCCTCCTATGTGCTACACAGGTGCCGCCAATTGGTAAATTTCATGAATTCGCAAAATCATCACAAAACATGTTTTGAAGGCTGATATACCGATTTTTCGTATTTTTGACCTTGACCCAAAATTTGGAGGGGAAAGTAGAGCTGTTCGTAACTGCCCTCCCACTGGCATACACGGAAAATATGCCCTCCCACTGAATTTTGATGCCCGCTGCCCTCCAGTATCTATAGTCTGCCCGCTCCCCACTCCCCACAACATTTCAAGCTCCCCTCTGCCCTCTCCCCACTACTGAAATTTCCCATTGCCAACTAGATGCCTACTAGGCAACCCAGATCGACGCAAACCGTGGGAGCAGCTGGCAGTATAGCTTGGGCAGAGGGACTGTGCTTGGAACATTGCTCCCCTCTAAGTTAGGCGCTAAATCTCCCCTCAAGTTCTATCAACCACGCCGCTTTCCCCTCCCTCTACGTATCTTCCGGTGCCACTGTCAAAATTTTCTCCCCGCCCATTGAAAATAGTGAAATTTCTTCCCCGCCCACAGTAAATATAGATTTTTTCTCCCCGCCCGCTGATTAGTTTTGAAATTTGCCCGCCCGCTGAAAAACTTCGCACGAACACCTTTTTGCACGAACAGCTTAGTTGGCGGCACCTGGCTACAGCTAACACACAGCATCGTACGCAGGGCTAGCGAGAGTTGCCGACATCGACGGTTATTTAAGAGAAGTGAATAAAAGACTGTCATTTTTGAAGCGATCGAGTAGCTGAGGTAGGCTGGGATACGACTTGGGCCCAAGAACGCTGAATTTCGGCAGTAATTTGGCTTTTTACGTCAAGTCAGAAAATGGATTTGAAGTCACCGACCCTAGCTACGTACGGGTCTTTGCAGGGCTGTGGTGAGCGGGGCGAATTAGCTGTAGCGGAACACACAGCATCGTACGCAGGGCTAGTTGACCCCAAGTGAAAATGTGTTCGCGATCAAATCTTCCTGTATTTTTTTCAGAATTTTCGACAAAATCATTGCTTCTTAAATCTTTTGTAAAATATAAAATACTAAAATAAAAATGCGATGTGCCATGTCTCCAGATTTCTAAAATATCGTTCGTTGACCGTTCGACGGAATACTCATTTCGCAAACTTGTGAGTCGTGACGCAGTTGAAATTCAATACTGACCGCCAAACAATCTTAGTGAGACGAGATCATTCTAGACATCCTCCAAATTATCCAACCATTCGCGTTAGAGTTCAGCTCGCTTAGAGTATCATAACATTCTTTGGCCTTCGTTTAGATCGACCCTAATCGCTCCCATTTAGGAAATAAATACACAAGCTACCTTGACAAAACTTCGTGCACCATCCAGGACCAAACGCACTACAAATCTGTCTTGACGTCATCATCTCCTTACATGGTAATCGGAATACCGTATTTTTTAGCAAAGGAGACACAGAATACGTCGGAGTATTCAGTTTCAAAACGTATTACATTGAGTGATGTTGTCAAAAAAAGGTAATGTTACTGCAGTGGTATAAATTACAAAACACAAAAGTTCAAATCAGTTTATTTTGGACTGGCTTTACCCAACATTTCATATTGTTTCTTATGCCAGATTTGACCACGTGCTTACTGGCGACCCCTTTACATGCAAATTTTGTGTCAAATGGTGTGTTCTCCTGGAAAAACAAACGTACGATTTCTATATGAAGGAGGCGAAATTTGCCCTCAAAAACTGTGGGCATTACTATTCTCAACTGGGGGTGCAGTTTCCAGTCGTAATGTTTTTCATTGTGTCCGGGATATAAAACCTTTCCTTTTTACACTTTTGCTTTGATTAACACTAGTCCACATCTTGTCAGCGATTAAACATGTTTCAAGTTTAAATGTTAAATTCTGGTCTCGAGCCCTCTTGTTCGACCAAACTGAAATTACCCCTCCCACTTTGGCTCGTCCAGTGGGTGTAGCAAGGGTCGTGCCATCGCCTAGGAAACGGAGGGTGCATTAATTGTTGCATTTCGATGCACATTTTGATTATATTCAGAAGATTTTGTGGCAAAAACTCAGATAGAGAAGCATTAATATTCACATCTCACTTATTCAATACTGGCTGAGCAGCACTTCCATTCAGTAACATCATTACACCATTTATTATGCCAAGAAAGATGAAGCCAAGACATTTGCCCTCCCTGGTCTCAGCCAGAAATGGTTATACCTTACAGAGTTTTTTCCCACGGAATGAAAACAAATGTACTTGGCTGAGGCCCAAGTACAATAATAGTGGTTTATTTACCAAACTTTTTTGACCACCTGGTCAAATGGGAATGGTAAATTACATAACTAACAAATCGTACATTTACAAAAAATTAAAGTGGGGTCAATCGGCAGTAAAAATAACCCCGCCCTTAAAACACTGAAATCCCTTAAAAACGCTAAGATAATGTTAAAAGACATGACCAGACAAAGAAACAGACTCTAAAAAGTAGACTCTAGCAGATATTAACACTATACAGGATGGGACTTAAAAACACTAATGTAATGTTAAAAGATATAACCACGGTCCCTCCACAAAACCAACCAGACCAAGAAACATACTCTAAAAAGTAGACTCTAGCACCCCTTATACCAGAGATTAACACTGTACACTCCAGAGATTAATACTGACAAAATGGGACTGTTGTCCTTACGCTTTGTTCTGCTTATAAATGAATATGTATATTTAGTTTCAGAGACCAGCTCTGGAACTGTTAGTTTTTGCTCACTTTCCTTCTGTCTGTCTGTCTGTCTGTCTTTCTTTCTTTCTTACTTTCTTTCTTTCTTTCTTTCTTTCTTTCTCTCTTTCTTTCTTTCTCTCGTATTACTACTACCATAGACTTGGTTCGAGTCGGTGAATTTTTAAAAAAAATCATTTATAATAGTTTCTCTTGTGTATCTCCTATTTCGTAAACCTATTCGGATTTTGGTCCCTCAGTTACCTCTGAATCTGCGCAGTATAGTGAATTAGTTCACGGTTAGTTTCAGCCGGATTCACCGACTTGGACTTCTTGCAAAGTACCAGCTGCCAGACGGACTGTGTACACAGTGACTTCAAGCAAATACATTATGATTGACAGCTCCAGCCATTATTCTAGCCACTGAGGAGAACGCATGAACTTAGTGTTAGTGGCGCCTAATAGGGCCATTTGATTTTGCACGGAACAAGCCACTTGACAACTTCTTCTTTCCATCCTTGAATAACCGGCGACGATTATCGCATTTTGGAACATAGCCTCCACAAACAACACGGATATTTTCAGGCGTTTTTGGTGATACAACAAAGGTCGTGCTGATGTTTGTGGGAGTGATCGCACTTATGAATAATATATAAGTAAATAATAACGTCATCATGAATAATTTATAGCAACGCAAACCCTGCAAGGTGAATGCATTGTGACACGCTTATGACGTCATCACCGAGCTCGGACGGGTTTTACGGGCATATCTTGATTGTTTATTTATTTATTTTTTATTTTGCATTGCACAAATATCAAAATGCGTTCAGCTATTAATAATTCTAGCTTTCTTTCGCTTTGTTTTTTGTTGCTTTTTGATTTCTATTTTTGTCTAAATACTCGTCGTAAGTGGCGCTATACTGTCACGCTGGTTTTCGCCCGAGTGCTCATGGGTTGAATGAGATTAACAATGGCGGCGGATACGAACGGCTTCCCTCACATAGAGGGAGAAAAGTAGGCTTTGCGTAAGTTTACAAGCGCGGCTGGGCACATCGTATATCTAGGCGAGGTGGGTGTGCTCGAAAACGAAGATCAATGCAAAATTTGGATTCAAAATCAGCTGTTTCGGCGGAGAAACTATCCGCCGTATTTCTGAGGAGCCACCAGCGGTTTTTTCTATAGCAGTCTGCAGGGCTGTGGTGGGAGGCCGTTTTACGCCGGTAACACACAGCCCTGCCATGCAGAGCTAGGCATTCATAGTGAACTGTCTGTCACCGCACCGACATGCGTTGGCTGCACGTAAAAGCAACTCAACTTTCCCAGATCAAACGGTCAGTATCTTGTGAAAACAGCGACATAGCAATGAAAGTTGTTTTAGTCAGTGGTAAAAACTCTTAACAGAAGAAGCGTTAATTGCTTTTAATAAAAAGAAAATACATGCTGCCTCGGTTTCCAAGTTCAACGGCCTAGGTCCGATCACAGTCGCTTGGTGGGCTATTCAGCTCTAGGACTATTCGCCCCATAGACGAGTGTACAGAAGCGGGTTGTTTCTCGCTTCTGTACACTCGTCTATTATTATTATTATTATTATTATTATTATTATTATTATTATGTTTATTTCGGTACTTTGGCCTCCGGCCTATAGTACAATAGATTATACAATAATTATAAAGTTACCTGGACACATATGAGGACTACAATTATGACAAAAGCAATTGACAAAAGAAATTCCAAATGGACTACATCTCTAGGTCACGTTTACGTCGCTCTCTCCGTTTGAAAGCAAAAAATACAAATTTAGCCAAATACTCTGTACTTCGAGACTCTAACAGCATTAACATCACAAATTTCTGGTAATTACAATCTCTATAAAAATACCTCGGTAAGTACTTTTCTCTCAGGTCATCATACAGCGGACAAACCAAACAAAAGTGATATTCGTCTTCTACTGCACCATATTTACAGAACACACACTTTCTATTCTCCCTTGAAATACCTCTTGAACGATCAGATTCGATCCTTAATTGGTGTGTTGACGATCTCAAACGACACAATGCTGATCTTAAGTGATTGTCCTCAATATTTGTAAGGTAAAATTCACAGTTGAAAGTAATTTTAAAGGCACGGTATCCATTACTGTATAAAAGTATCACGAACCCTCTGCTTAAAAATATTCAAAAATACAGTTTCGTCATCAACACCTTGATTTAGCCATGCAAAGCCAAAACCATACGAGAACAACAGTTGTTTTACATTAAGAGCCCAGCATTTATGATTATTTTCAGCTTCTTTATATTGATATTCGATGGGCTCTTTCAACATTTTCTGCCATGTGGAAGCCCCATATTTCACTTCCATACATTAAAATAGGCAAAATCTTGCAATCAAAAATTTTCATTGAAATCCTTACATCTAGTGAATCATACCTTGATAAAGACTTTTTCAAGGCAAACATTGATTTGCATGCTTGCTCAGCTATCACTTTCTGAGTCATGTACCAAAAACCACTAGAGGAAAATGTAATACTAAGATAACTAAAGTAAGATACAACTGACAGTTTTTTGCCATTGAAAAGCCATTTCTCGTATTTTCTCAGGCCACCAGATTTCCTAAATACCATTACTTTAGTTTTGTCAATATTGACTTTCAATCTCCATTTGGCTGAATATGTTGACAAATTATTCAATAGTCTTTGCAGGCCGATAGCATTGTAACTAAATAAAATAAGATCATCAGCAAAAAGAAGGTGTATCAGTCTCTATGCACCCACATAGACTCCAGAAAGTGGGTGATTAAGTTGTTGACCCAAATCATTTACAAATAGTGCAAAGAGCAAAGGTGATAAAATAGCTCCTTGTTGAACTCCACAGATACATTCAAATGCTTGTGTAATACCATTTGGTGTGCGGACATGAGACCGAATATTCTCGTACATAGATTGAAGTGTTCGATAAAAGTTACCATGAAGGCCATACTTCATCAACTTATAAGATAACAAATAATGGTTTATACGATCAAAGGCCTTCTCAAAATCAACAAAAACGCAATACAAACGACTTTTCAAAGAAAAATGTCTATTAATAATTGTGTCAAGTATAAACATATTATCGATACAACTATATCCCTTACGAAAACCTGCCTGGTTTTCAGAAAGGGGACAATTTTTCTCAACCCATGCTTGGAGTCTGTTGTACATGACTGATGAGAATGTTTTTCCTAACAAAGAAAGTAATGTTATCCCCCGATAATTATTGGCATTATCTCTATCTCCCTTTTTGTGTAATGGAACTATCAAACCCAAGCCCATTCCGATGGAAAATAGCCAGCAAAAAACAATTTATTAAACAGAGCAACTAGAAGTTCTTTGAATTTTCTTGGGGAATGTTTAAGCACTTCCGCTGAAATACCATCATAACCCGGTGCTTTCCCACATTTTAATTTGGAAATACTGTTTTCAACTTCATCAAAAGTAATTTCTTTGTCTAACTGACTACAGTCAATATGATCACAAACCTCGACACCAAAAAGAGGATCAAACCCATCTACAGTATTCTTAACCTCGTCATAAAACTCATCACTTTCCCCCGTATCATTATTGAAGTTAAACAGGCCTTGAAAATGCGATAACCAGTCATCCAATGTGACATTGGGTGAAGGACCCCCCGAGTTTGCTTTGAGAAGAGACCAAAATCTTTAGTAGAATCAGATTCGGTAGCCGCTTCGATTAATTTCTTCTTCTCCTTCTTTTCATATTCCTTCTTTTTCACAGATAACAGTTTACTATAGCTTGATTTACTCATTTTTAAAGAATCCAGTGATTTTTTTGACCTAGTACGTCTAAATTCGTTCAGTACTCTTGTCGCTTTGACTTTGGCCTCGACGCATTCTTTATCATACCAACTATTACGCAATCTATCGCCATGTTCTTTAAGTTTGCCAAATTTACATTCAATTTTCATACCAGATGCAGCTGTATTCAACATTTCCAGAAGCATAGCAAGACTGGCGTCATACTCATTATTTTCCAGCTTTTCTAAGAATTTATCAACCAAGATATCAGCACTCTCGCTAATCCAGTAATCATGAAAATCGCGACTTTTGTCGTCTTTCCAGACAAGTTTTGTTAACACAGGGACGTTATGTTCTTCAGTGGCATTTGCAGAATTAGTGTGTGACGTAACAGTACTATGATTACGTAAACGAAAAATCAAAGGTTGGTGATCGGACTCTATTCTATCGCCAATGCAAAAATTAACAATCTCTTTCATAGCTGTTGAATTACATAGAAGGTAATCAACGACACTGCCACCTGTACCTTTTATGCAAGTAAAATGCCCACTTTCATCTGAGAAACGACCATTCATAATTCTCAACCCAGATGTCTTGCATAACTGTAACAGACATTTCCCATAATGATTACTATTTACATCACGTGACATCCTTATTGGCATAATTTCATCTGCCGTATAACATTCATCACATGGTAAAAAGGCAGAGTTATCAAAATATAAATGGTCTATATCATTGGAAGTTCGTGCATTGAAATCTCCGCAAATAAAACAATGATAATCTGCAAAACGTTGTGTATACATAGCGTATTCATTTTCAATGACATCAAAAATTGAATCGTCAGAATACGAAGACGAACCTTCTGGTGAAAGGTACACAAGACCAATTAACAGTGGCAAATTATGTACAGTTGTTATTTTGACCCACATTACGTCATCAGATTGACTTGGTAATTCAAAAATTGATAAAACATGATCATTTGAATATAACAGCAACAAACCACCAGAATATCTTCCGAAGTGAGATCTTTTAGAACGAACTTTAGAAATTGATTTAAACCCACGTAATGAAAATTTATCTGAGGCTGTAGCCCATGTTTCTGTAAGACATAATATGTTAAATTGCTTGAGATATTTGATAAGATCAGGATTTGACTCGTCTATGGGTGGGATAGTCCCAGAGCTGAATAGCCCACCAAGCGACTGTGGTCCGATGTCTCCTCTCGTCTGATATACATTTCCGTGCGTTGTCGCCCCGTATGTATCTGCACAGGGTACAGGGGACAGTCCCCTGGGGTGGGGAGGAAGGTGTTTTTTGTGCAACGGTTTACCTTATTTGATTTTATCATGGAGGTAGCTACTACCTCCATGATTTTATTAATTTTGACTATGATATTTCAAATAAAGAGTTCAACTCTACACCGTCTGACTGCTTTATTATTACCGACAAGTCCTTATCTCCTCTCCAACTTGTGTATACACCTCTGTAATTGCTCCGAAAACATTGCCAACTTGCTAATCCGCTGTCCGTACAAGCGGATTAAGTGATTGAGTCAACACCACAGCCGTCCTTATTTCACGTTTATTTCACGCTTATTTCATTTCACGTGTGGGACGGCTGTGGTGTTGACTTAATAAGCTAATCCGCTGATACGCTCAGTCATTAACAAGTTGGCAATGTTTGCGCAGCAATTAGAGTGGTATGTGCACTGGTTGAAGAGGAGATAAGGAATGTAGGTATTGGAAACACAGTCATACAGTTTGGAGTCGAAAGCAAGTTGGCAATGTTTTTGGAGCAATTACAGTGGTGTATACATAAGTTGGAGAGGAGATACGGACTTGTCGGCAATAATAAAGCAGTCAGACGGTGTGAGTTGAACTCTCTATTTGAAATATCACAGTCAAAATTAATAAAATCAAATAAGGTAAACCGTTGCACAAAAAACACCTTCCTCCCCACCCCAGGGGACTGTCCCCTGTACCCTGTGGTATCTGTTGCGTTATTACCGTACATGTAGGCATTTGTGATCTGTGTACTGTAATTCCCTGGACTGTCTTGCTTTTAGTTGTATTCTGTGTTGTATCAGCCCTCACTATACGTGCTTGCATATTAAAATCCCAAGCACTCTTTCATTCTGCACCAATCTTCGTCATACATCTCTTTTCTTCCGCTGCTCTGGTCTCTGGAATTTCGCTTTTGCTTGCAAATGCTTTCTAGTTTAGTTCTGTTTCTTCCCGCTGTGCTTGAAGTGAAAGGCTTTAGTGAGACCTGTTCAACAAATACACGAACTTTATATCACTGAGGTAGGAAGTCCCACTACCTCCATGCTTAGATCAAACATTTAAACACCATTTCACCCGATTTTTCACCCGATCAAAACTGGAGGTGTGGCATAAGTAGCCAGTGAGAAGTCGATGACATCATCGTTTATTACATGCCTCGACGTTAGTGCAAATATGTGCATTGATTTGAATAGGAACATCCGGGGAGTTAGCGGGCGTACCCGGTTCGGTAGCCCTTCGACGTTTTCGACGTCAAAGTAGACGCTTGTGTCAAAATAGCAGTGCGCGCACTGCTATTTTGACTTTCGTTAAAATCTGTTTGATGCTGCTCGATAATGGTACAATTGTTTTCGAATGCCTTGCATGTAATAATTTCCCCTCCTGGCGTCGGGCAAATTGTCACCTGATCTCGGGCACATCATGTATTCAGGCAACAATATACTTTTTCACACCTTTGTTAAGTATCGCAGATGTTGAACACTCGCTCGTAAATTTGAATAACAATAAGTCAATGGGGGCTGATGGGCTACATCCGAAGTTTCTTAAACATGCTGCTTGTGAAATCGCTCCCTCTTTAACCAAAATCTTCAATGCTTGTATTCAAAGAGGCTCTTTTCCTAGTATTTGGAAAATTGCAAAAATTGTCCCCATCTTTAAATCGGGTTCCAGACAATGTGCTGAAAACTATAGACCTATATCTGTCCTTCCAGTTTTATCTAAAATTTTGGAGAGACATATCCATACTCATTTTTATAAATTCCTGACAGATTTTGAACTGCTGTTTCCCGGACAGTCCGGTTTTCGCCATGGGCATTCATGTCAGAGCTCTTTACTCAAATTGCTTGATCAATGGCGTTCAGCCATCGATAATGGCAAATTAGTTGGTTCAGTATTTATTGATCTACGGAAGGCCTTCGACCTTGTAGATCATGGTGTTCTTCTGCGCAAATTAAACTACTATCGCTGTTCTGAGGAAACCATGTCGTTTTTCACGTCGTATCTCCATGACCGAAAACAAACCGTAAATGTCCATGGAACGACCAGCAGTTCCCAGTCTGTTCTATGCGGGGTACCACAGGGTTCCATATTAGGGCCCTTGTTCTTTCTTATCTTTGTTAATGACTTGCCGTTATATTTGCAGAACAATATTGACATGTATGCAGATGACTCGACCTTGCACACGTCAAGGGAAACAATCATCGAGCTTGAGTCTGCTTTAACAGCCGACCTTGCTCATTTGTCATCTTGGTGTAATTCAAACAGGATGCTAGTTAACTCAGCAAAACAAAACTATGTTGATTACTTCTCATCAGAAACAATCACGCTTACCTAAACCATACCTGGATTTATCTTTAAATAATGATCCATTGTCAAATGTTAGCGACGAAAAACTCCTAGGAGTAATTCTGAATTGCAATCTTTCATGGAGCGCTCATGTGAATTCCTTGCGTGGTAAACTATCTAGTCAATTGGCTTTGTTACGACGAATACGACATCTCTTGCCCTTACGGGCACGGAGATTGTTCTATACATGTTATATTGAATCAACCTTCGACTACTGTTCGGTTGTTTGGGGAAATTGTGATCAATCCTACTGTAACAAACTTTTTCAGTTGCAAAAACAAGCTATTCGT
This sequence comes from Ptychodera flava, assembly GCF_041260155.1. NCBI lineage: Eukaryota > Metazoa > Hemichordata > Enteropneusta > Ptychoderidae > Ptychodera > Ptychodera flava. The sequence continues at coordinate 1,587,825 of NC_091940.1, read as the reverse complement.
CTAGTTTGTGGGGCTAAATGGGATCAACCAACTGGTCCATTGTTTAAAACTTTGGGCCTACTTCCACTTGGTAGTCGCTTGATTTATCAAAAAGGGGTCCAGATGTTCCAAATTGTCAATGGCTTGTGTCCAAATTATTTGAGTAATCTTTTCCAGCCTGCTAACGTTCATTCATCCAGGTCTCTGCGCTCAACTTCAACTAACAATTTGTACTTGCCAAAAATTAGAACGGAAATAATGAGAAAAAGCCTTTCATATTCTGGTGCTGTTCTTTGGAATGAACTCCCCTCATCTTTGAAAAACAGCCCAAATCTGAGATCTTTCAAGTTGCAATTGTATAAATTTCTCATGGATCGGGTGTGATATGTTCTTGCCTTTTGTTGTAGTGTTAGTTGTCTTATTGTCCTAATTGCTGTTATTTTTTCTTGACCTGATTTTTTACTGGTTTGTTGCTTGTACTAGTATTTGTATTTTTTTTTCCTCTGTCATTCTGTAAATTTTTTAATGTCGACCTTGTGGAAGATCGGCCTTATTGGCCGAACATGTTATCGACAGTAAATAGAGTTAAATAAATAAATAAATAAATAAATAAATATCAAACTTGATTTCAAAGCAGGAACTTGGTGCGTATAATTCCGCCAAACTTCAGACGTCGAAGCATGCTGTATTAGGCATCAGTTTGTGTTTTTTATGACAACATATGTTATAATAACATTCACATTACTCGAAAGTGTTAGATGCCATACAGCTGAATATTGCAATATTACAAATTACTCATAAAAACAAGTGTGTAACTTTAAAAGAAATGGCCGACTTTGTCCCTTGAATTAATGATTGACAAGGTGAACCTCACACAGAAAGATGAATATTGTATTTTGGATGGTCATCACCTGTTGCTTTAATCGCCATATGTCGCCACATGAGAAGAAAAGCCTGTAATCAGCCCCTCATTATCAGTTGCTATAAACACCTGTTGTACATTTTTGAATGGGAGCCTTTCCTGGCATTGATCAGCTGGCACAGTGTTGTGTAATGAAATGTTCCACGAAGGGTTTTACTCCTCCGACGATCACATTAGACTTACAACCGCGGTAAAGCTAGTGCATAGATAACTGATTGTAATACAAACAGAAGCTACAATAGCAACAAGTACTGGAAAACCGTAAAGTATAGAAGCGGCACCTTTATTTTACTGATAAAGAGCTAATAAACCACGGGGTGCTTGGTTTAGATATGAGAAGTCTCCTTGCCAAACATATATATAAGAAATCAACTTGGCATGGACTTCCTGAAGACGGTACCCATTTAACGCCACCCTGCTGAGATTTCTTACTGACAGCGACAAAGTATAGATAAACAAGGCGTAGTTAGACTACATATTATTAATTACTATTAGTGTTTGTATTACAATCGGTTACCTGTGCACTGGCTTTGCCGCGGTTGTATCACATTATTGAAGATATCTAACATATGAAGATCAGTCGTAAAACGTAGATAACAAATCTGTGAAGTTGTTGTTCAAGAAAAGGATGATGGTATATAGTGTTAATGCTATGTACGGAGAGATAGATAACGATCGATGAAGAAGTAAATCTAGAAATTACTTCTAATGATTAAAAATGCCACTTGATGAGATCAAAACAGCCGATTGGTGGATATAGAGTTAGAAAGCACACGCGATTCAAAACGCCACTGATTCAAATGCCAGTTTACAGGGAAGAGGGGAAAATTGTACCATCACTGGGTGCCATTTTGCCATAATCCTTCTCGAGCATTAAGAGAAGTGGAAATTTAAATAAAAACTACACCTATGATCTTTGAAATTGATATATACAGGGTAAAGCACAAGACGACTGAGAACTTGCGGCAACACGTCAAATGTTGATACCAAGCATTTAAAAGAAATATTTTCGACAATTTTCTATGTTTTTCTTCAAAATGATAGTTCCGAGTATTCTAAATGCGTTAACGTTTATTCAATGTTAGGTTTATCTTCCATCTTATAATGTATTCCTAGTGATTGTAAAAGCAAATGCCTAAGCTCATTTCGAGCAAAATCCACAAGTACGGAGTATTAAACCCCTTAAATAATCTATTCTATCGATGTACAGTGATGAACGATAAACTGTGACTATCCTTGCCAGTCATTGACTCTTTTAATAAGAATCACCATTCATCAGTCAATGACAATCTATACCCTATATCTTGGGCGACTGCATTCATGGTGCCTGGTGTATACCTTTGTCATCCGTGCGTTCTCTCGTCACAAGGACAATATGATGCCAAAGTAGGCTTATTGAAAATCGAAAATAATGCGACTGCCATTACTGCTTAAACGTTCGTTTCTGTCATACTGCTCAACGGAAGCCACTGTGTGATTATACGTCTTGTGTTAAAAAGAGTAACTTTTTCTTTTTTTAAGCAATAAAATGCTATGAAGCGCCACTGTAACAACTTACAATCTAGCAACATTTATTTTCGTGATTAGATAAGAGGCTGCATGCATATCTTCAGGGTTTATTAGCTCACGTGTTCATACACGTGAGCTAATGTCATAGTAATGTCTGTCTGTCTTTCTGTCCGTGTGTGTGTGAGTGTGTCTGTCTGTCTGTCTGTACACGATAACTCAAAAATGCCTGAACAGATTCAAGTCAGATTTGGCGGACAGGTACCATATGTTACTTGCAAGAACTGATTAGATTTTGGTTAGTGTGGCTTGCGTATTAATGAAGTCTTTTTTTTCTCTTTTTCTTTTTTTTTCTCATTGCCTTTTTGTGGCGTTAGATGTGTATTTGATGCATAATAATATGGCAATAAATGATGATGATGATGATGCTGATGAAGTTATGCAGTATTATTTTTTTCATATAGGCCTAATCAGCTCCCTATGGAGTGATAGTGTTAGTGATAGTGATAGTGTCGGCATATATCAAGAAATACTGCACAAAATTTTATGAAACTTTTCACAGATGACAATCTCAGAATATTGTGATGATACTGTGAGTGCGATATCAATTATCTGCTCATTTGCATATTTAATGAACTTTCGTAATTAGTGACATAACTCTGAAATTCCTGCACCAAATTTGATGATGTTTACATGCAACAAATATTAATCTGATATATATTTAATTGTACTGAGAAGTATTGGCAGTGTAAAGTTAATAAATAGCTCATTTGCATATTTTATGAAGTTTTGTAATTAGTCATATAGTAGTAGTAGTAGTAGTTTTGTTTATTGTAGTGACATGAGGATTTATCCCTCCCTGCCCAATGGGCTTATATATCACCTAGAATCAAAATGAATATACAGTACAAAGAAAGAGGGTGTACAATAACAAATACATTGTTTTCTGTGAAAAAATGATAATATTTAGCTGTTTCTATATAAGACATTTTTTCTTTTCATAAAAGCCTTTTCTATGTATTTTGCCGTGTTTCGAATGTTTACTGGGTTTGTCAAGAAATATACCAATTTCTGGTTTGACGACAGATTGTTGAATTCGACATTATCAAAATTAGTGACCATATTCCTTATAACATAATAACTCCAAAATAAATGCACCAAATTTGATGAAATCTGCTGCAAATACTGATCCGACAGATATCTAACTGTGTTGTAAAGTATTTTGTAGTGTGTAGTAAATAAAGGGTTCATTATGTATATAACTCTGAAATTAAGTCACCTAATTTGGTGAAACCAGCTACAGATATTGATCTGATAAATATCTGATTGTGCTATGAAACATTGACCAGTATCAAATTAATTAAGGATTCATTTGCATATTAAATGAACTTTGTAATTAGTGATAATACTATTTATTTCCATCCTTGAATAACCGGCGACGATTATCGCATTTTGGAACAACATAGCCTCCACAAACAACACGAATATTTTCAGGCGTTTTCGGTGATACAACAAAGGTCGTGCTGATGTAATACTCTAATCAGTTTGTGTTTTCTATGGCAGCATATGTTATAATAACATTCACATTACTCGAAAGTGCCATACAGCTGAATATTGAAATATTACAAATTACTCATAAAAACAAGTGTGTAACTTTAAAAGAAACACAGATGAGCTTACATGTGCTAGTTTAAAGGGGAAGTTCACCAAGGATGATTTTTACATATGTGCTAGCTTTGTGGTCACTTACCCCGGAAAAGCTATTTTCGCCATTTATAACTTGCAAGATTTTTTACAAAAAACGATAGAAATAGTACAGGAAGTTGCCCATGTAATTTGAATCATGGGAAAAAGCGCCAAGCTTGGAGCTTGCATAATGTGATATGGAAGGGACCATTTTCCCATGGGTATGACATTGTCCACTCACCCATGCTTAAACCAGGCTGTGCGTATTTACATAATTTTTGTTTATACTGTTTATTCTTGCATAAACAATGAATCACTTATAATAAACTTTCCACTGTCAGATTTTGTGTTGCTGTTTACTACTGTGTTACTGTGAGTGGACAATGTGGGGGCCATACCCGTCCGAAGATGGTCCCTTCCATATCACATTATGCAAGCTCCAAGTTTGGAGCTTTTTTCCCATGATTCAAATTACATGGGCAACTTCCTGTACTATTTTATCGTTTTTGTAAAAAATCCTGCGAGTTATAAATGGTGAAAATAGTTTTTCCTGGGTAAATGACCACAGAGCTACCACATATGTAAAAATCATCCTTGGTGAACTTCCCCTTTAAAAGACCTTACTTCATCATCCAATTATTCCAAATTAGTTCCAATCCTGTTTACTACTAATATTGTTTGACATGTTGAAAGATACTGAATGAATGGGTGACCATGCATATATTCGACCGCGGTTTTAGACACGATACATGAAACCATCGCGCAAATGAATTAATGGTCATGACCATTAATTAATTCATTTTCGCGATAGTTTCATTCAATTTGTCTAAAACTGGGGTAGAATATATGCATGATTACCCATTTATTCAGTATCTTTCAACATGTCACATTATATTAGTAGTATCTTGCATCATACAGAATTCATGACAAATGGCCGACTTTGTCCCTTGAATTAATGATTGACAAGGTGAACCTCACACAGAAAAATGAATATTGTATTTTGGATGGTCATCACCTGTAGCTTTAATCGCCATATGTCGCCACATGAGAAGAAAGGCCTGTAATCAGCCCCTCATTATCAGTTGCTATAAACACCCGTTGTACATTTTTGAATAGGAGCCTTTCCTGGCATTGATCAGCTGGCACAGTGTTGGAGTGTAATGAAATGTTCCACGAAGGGTTTTACTCCTCCGACGATCACATTAGACTTATCACGTTATTGAAGATATCTAACATATGAAGATCAGTCGTAACCGTAGATAACAAATCTCTGAAGTTGTTGTTCAAGAAAAGGATGATGGTATATAGTGTTAATGCTATGTACGGAGAGATAGATAACGATCGATGAAGAAGTAAATCTAGACATTACTTCTAATGATTAAAATGCCACTTGATGAGATCAAAACAGTTGATATAGAGTTAGAAAGCACACGCGATTCAAAACGCCACTGATTCAAATGCCAGTTTACAGGGAAGAGGGGAAATTGTACCATCACTGGGTGCCATTTTGCCATAATCCTTCTCGAGCATTAAGAGAAGTGGAAATTTAAATAAAAACTACACCTATGATCTTTGAAATTGATATATACAGGGTAAAGCACAAGACGACTGAGAACTTGCGGCAACACGTCAAATGTTGATACCAAGCATTTAAAAGAAATATTTTCGACAATTTTCTATGTTTTTCTTCAAAATGATAGTTCCGAGTATATAAATGCGTTAACGTTTATTCAATGTTAGGTTTATCTTCCATCTTATAATGTATTCCTAGTGATTGTAAAAGCAAATGCCTAAGCTCATTTCGAGCAAAATCCACAAGTACGGAGTATTAAACCCTAAATAATCTATTCTATCGATGTACAGTGATGAACGATAAACTGTGACTATCCTTGCCAGTCATTGACTCTTTTAATAAGAATCACCATTCATCAGTCAATGACAATCTATACCCTATATCTTGGGCGACTGCATTCATGGTGCCTGGTGTATACCTTTGTCATCCGTGCGTTCTCTCGTCACAAGGACAATATGATGCCAAAGTAGGCTTATTGAAAATCGAAAATAATGCGACTGCCATTACTGCTTAAACGTTCGTTTCTGTCATACTGCTCAACGGAAGCCACTGTGTGATTATACGTCTTGTGTTAAAAAGAGTAACTTTTTCTTTTTTTAAGCAATAAAATGCTATGAAGCGCCACTGTAACAACTTACAATCTAGCAACATTTATTTTCGTGATTAGATAAGAGGCTGCATGCATATCTTCAGGGTTTATTAGCTCACGTGTTCATACACGTGAGCTAATGTCATAGTAATGTCTGTCTGTCTTTCTGTCCGTGTGTGTGTGAGTGTGTCTGTCTGTCTGTCTGTAAACGATAACTCAAAAATGCCTGAACAGATTCAAGTCAGATTTGGCGGACAGGTACCATATGTTACTTGCAAGAACTGATTAGATTTTGGTTAGTGTGGCTTGCGTATTAATGAAGTCTTTTTTTTCTCTTTTTCTTTTTTTCTCATTGCCTTTTTGTGGCGTTAGATGTGTATTTGATGCATAATAATATGGCAATAAATGATGATGATGATGATGATGATGATGATGAAGTTATGCAGTATTATTTTTTTTCATATAGGCCTAATCAGTTCCCTATGGAGTGATAGTGTTAGTGATAGTGATAGTGTCGGCATATATCAAGAAATACTGCACAAAATTTTATGAAACTTTTCACAGATGACAATCTCAGAATATTGTGATGATACTGTGAGTGCGATATCAATTATCTGCTCATTTGCATATTTAATGAACTTTCGTAATTAGTGACATAACTCTGAAATTCCTGCACCAAATTTGATGATGTTTACATGCAACAAATATTAATCTGATATATATTTAATTGTACTGAGAAGTATTGGCAGTGTAAAGTTAATAAATAGCTCATTTGCATATTTTATGAAGTTTTGTAATTAGTCATATAGTAGTAGTAGTAGTAGTTTTGTTTATTGTAGTGACATGAGGATTTATCCCTCCCTGCCCAATGGGCTTATATATCACCTAGAATCAAAATGAATATACAGTACAAAGAAAGAGGGCGTACAATAACAAATACATTGTTTTCTGTGAAAAATGATAATATTTAGCTATTTCTATATAAGACATTTTTCTTTTCATAAAAGCCTTTTCTATGTATTTTGCCGTGTTTCGAATGTTTACTGGGTTTGTCAAGAAATATACCAATTTCTGGTTTGACGACAGATTGTTGAATTCGACATTATCAAAATTAGTGACCATATTCCTTATAACATACTAACTCCAAAATAAATGCACCAAATTTGATGAAATCTGCTGCAAATACTGATCCGACAGATATCTAACTGTGTTGTAAAGTATTTTGTAGTGTGTAGTAAATAAAGGGTTCATTATGTATATAACTCTGAAATTAAGTCACCTAATTTGGTGAAACCAGCTACAGATATTGATCTGATAAATATCTGATTGTGCTATGAAACATTGACCAGTATCAAATTAATTAAGGATTCATTTGCATATTAAATGAACTTTGTAATTAGTGATAATACTAATTATTTCCATCCTTGAATAACCGGCGACGATTATCGCATTTTAGGAACAACATAGCCTCCACAAACAACACGAATATTTTCAGGCGTTTTCGGTGATACAACAAAGGTCGTGCTGATGTAATACTCTAATCACTTTGTGTTTTCTATGGCAGCATATGTTATAATAAAATTCACATTACTCGAAAGTGCCATACAGCTGAATATTGAAATATTACAAATTACTCATAAAAACAAGTGTGTAACTTTAAAAGAAACACAGATGAGCTTACATGTGCTAGTTTAAAGGGAAGTTCACCAAGGATGATTTTTACATATGTGCTAGCTTTGTGGTCACTTACCCCGGAAAAGCCATTTTCGCCATTTATAACTTGCAAGATTTTTTACAAAAAAACGATAGAAATAGTACAGGAAGTTGCCCATGTAATTTGAATCATGGGAAAAAGTGCAAAGCTTGGGGCTTGCATAATGTGATATGGAAGGGACCATTTTCCCATGGATCCACTCTCCCATGCTCAAACCAGGCTGTGCGTATTTACATAATTTTTGTTTATACTGTTTATTCTTGCATAAACAATGAATCACTTATAATAAACTTTCCACTGTCAGATTTTGTGTTGCTGTTTACTACTGTGTTACTGTGAGTGGACAATGTGGGGGCCATACCCGTCCGAAGATGGTCCCTTCCATATCACATTATGCAAGCTCCAAGTTTGGAGCTTTTTTCCCATGATTCAAATTACATGGGCAACTTCCTGTACTATTTTATCGTTTTTGTAAAAAATCCTGCGAGTTATAAATGGTGAAAATAGTTTTTCCTGGGTAAATGACCACAGAGCTACCACATATGTAAAAATCATCCTTGGTGAACTTCCCCTTTAAAAGACCTTACTTCATCATCCAATTATTCCAAATTAGTTCCAATCCTGTTTACTACTAATATTGTTTGACATGTTGAAAGATACTGAATGAATGGGTGACCATGCATATATTCGACCGCGGTTTTAGACACGATACATGAAACCATCGCGCAAATGAATTAATGGTCATGACCATTAATTAATTCATTTTCGCGATAGTTTCATTCATTCAATTTGTCTAAAACTGGGGTAGAATATATGCATGATTACCCATTTATTCAGTATCTTTCAACATGTCACATTATATTAGTAGTATCTTGCATCATACAGAATTCATGACAAATGGCCGACTTTGTCCCTTGAATTAATGATTGACAAGGTGAACCTCACACAGAAAAATGAATATTGTATTTTGGATGGTCATCACCTGTAGCTTTAATCGCCATATGTCGCCACATGAGAAGAAAGGCCTGTAATCAGCCCCTCATTATCAGTTGCTATAAACACCCGTTGTACATTTTTGAATAGGAGCCTTTCCTGGCATTGATCAGCTGGCACAGTGTTGGAGTGTAATGAAATGTTCCACGAAGGGTTTTACTCCTCCGACGATCACATTAGACTTATCACGTTATTGAAGATATCTAACATATGAAGATCAGTCGTAAACCGTAGATAACAAATCTCTGAAGTTGTTGTTCAAGAAAAGGATGATGGTATATAGTGTTAATGCTATGTACGGAGAGATAGATAACGATCGATGAAGAAGTAAATCTAGACATTACTTCTAATGATTAAAAATGCCACTTGATGAGATCAAAACAGTTGATATAGAGTTAGAAAGCACACGCGATTCAAAACGCTACTGATTCAAATGCCAGTTCACAGGGAAGAGGGGAAATTGTACCATCACTGGGTGCCATTTTGTAGTATTAACTTTACACTTCTTGACCATCTATTGTTCTCTAAAACCAAATTATTCCAGCAAATTTCTGATGGTATCGATGTGCACAGAAATAGTAAAAATATAATTAACTTGAACTTTAAAGGCAATGTAATATTAGGAAACGTATACAAATTAATTTTAGTTTGGAAATATATCTGAATAATGACATATACCGCTACCAATAATAATTGAATACTTAAATTTTTCTTCTACAGACTATCATTTCTTATATCTTTGGTTGAAGTTGAACAAAATACCTGGGCACAATAGAGCAATATTACTGAAGATTTGGTCGCTTCAGCAATCGTTCGTTGATTAATACCATATGTGACATTCAAAAGAACAATGGGTTCCTGATAAGCTCACTAATCAACAATAACAAATTGCATATGCATTATTCAAAACTATTTCCATTTTGATGACTCTGCAACTTCTATGTACATTACAGAAGAGCTAATCAAAGTCACGTGATTGTGTGTCTAAAAAACGCGTTACATGAGTGAAAACGTAAGCTTATCTAGAAAGAAAAGAAGCCTCTTGAAAAGTTTACCCAGTATAATGGCAAAGGAATGAAATTTATTATGCTGTTTGTTTTGAAATACTAAATCCCAGTATAATGGAAACTTTTTAGCTCATTTTGTCTGCCCATGACTGCTGTTCATTACATTGACAAAGGAAATTGTAGTTCCTGAAATACGAAACTTTATATTTTTTCAATATTAACACGATTGGAACTAATGTGGGATGATTGGACTTCATATTTTTTAGATTTCTCAAAAGTATTAGGTGCTATACAGCTGAACGTTGCAATATCGCAAATTACTCATAAAAACAAATGTGTAATATAAAAAGAAAAGCAGATGAGATAACATTTGTAGATTAAATCGACATTACTTCACCATCTAATTATCCAAAATTAGTTCCAATCGTGTTTATTGTTCTGACAAAACCAACACTGCCGAAAAACGGACGGGTCAAGCTTGAAGATGATGGTATCATAAAGTTTTACCAGCATATTTTTGCCGTAAAATTCAGCTCGATCTCTAAAGTTACGTAATAACCGATAACTGAATCCTAATATAACTGATCCTGCTATATAAGAATTCCATATTCATGACTTATCGATATGTCTCAAATAAAAGGACGCAAGTTTTAGGCAATCGTCATTCTTGCACCAATCATGGTGAAAGAAGGAAACCAGTCCAGGCAGTTGCTTGGAGTCATCTTGCTTTTGACATGTGCCAAGGGAATAGTAGGTAGGTGATTCAGCGAAACTTAATTGCATTTTATTATTCATTTTTGACACTTATTGATTGTGAAGTCTAATATTTTGCAGAGTAAGAAGAAAATGTATGACTATAGTTATTAAGGTTCAAATTAACACAAGGTCCTACTGATATGACGTTTATAAAGTTAAGCTTATCGTGTAGGTGTATAGGTTCACAAGATACCAGGCATTATCTAGATAATATTTGGGATATTTTACGGATTGATTTAATTTCTATGATTCTGGAACCAATTTATTTTTATGATTCCGACTTGCAACAGTACCAGTAGTAAGACTGTTCATGATCTTGACAGCAAAAAACACGATATGGTGGACGCACGAAACGTCGTGAAATAGACTCGTATGAGATTGCACCATTTATAAAATAGAATATAGCGACTGGGCTAAATAATAAAACAATGCCATTAAGGAAAATGTTCGAATTTAGTCTGCAAAATAAAGCGGAAGAAAAAGCGTGGGCCGTGTATTGTTGCTTTTCCACCGGTATTACCATACGGTGACAAATATATTTCTACAAAGTATACTCCCAGATTATGTACTGATCACAGTATTACATGCAACCAACCAACGTAAATTATGATCCAACTATTCAATTTTGCGTTCATATATCTCTGAAGGGCCCTGTGTGCCATTCAACATAGTTTCGAAATATCGCCAGAGAAGGGTGTGGTAAGGGTTGGGTCTATCTTTCAACATTAGAGACGATGCAACAAAATTCACCGTGCGCATGCTCCGGTCTTGCAGTGGTCATGCAAACTACTGTCAATATAGATGTAAACGGTGCATTACGACTTTAATGTTTTTCATATTTTTTTAAGTTTTTCATATTCCTGTATAATTGCTGTGAATCTTTATTTTTCACCGATTTTGAATTTTGAAAGGTGATGCGCAATGCCCATATAAAATTCCCTCGGCCGTAGAAAGACACGGCACATAGACTTGCACATGGAATGACACGACACATTTTCATTCCTTTTCGAGTGAGAGAGAGAGAGAGAGAGAGAGAGAGAGAGAGAGAGAGAGAGAGAGAGAGAGAGAGAGAGAGAGAGACAGACAGATAGAATTTGGCAGATGCATTGACAATAGCTCCGTCCATTAGACGTATTAGTGACGTATGGAACGGCCGCTTGCGATGGTATTTTTGAGAAGTGTCTTCGATCGTATGAATGGCTGGTGCACAAAACATCGCAAAATACACAAAAATATCAATTGCGCAAATACAGCGTCCTAATCAGTCGGAACTCGGAAATAATGGTGCCACCTACATTCGCGATATAGCACAGCTTAAGCGCGTGTGAGCGCTTTCAGATAGCATAAATAGACTTTTTCAACAATTTACGCTAGAATTTCGATATACTGTTATGTTATGATAGCAAAAATCCACCTCAATTTCAATCTCGACTGTATAGATATATATATATATTATATATATATATATATATATATATATATATATATATATATATATATATATATATATATATATATATATATATATATGCATGAGTGATTAATTCGCTACTTGTACATATATATTTTCCATTGATAAGAAGATCACGTTTTGCGTATCGAGTCCGTTACCAGTATGCTTATGTCACGTACCTAATAGGTTCTGAAATACTTATTATGGGACTGTTGATATTGAAACTTCAAATGACAATATTGTCATTAATGTATCTGAATTAGGTCTCACGTTAAGGTACATCATTTATGGAGTAGAAATTATTTGAGTCGTGTCTTTTTTTTAACAATATTGGCTCATGTGTGAGGTGTAGGCTAAGCCATGTCTCGTAGGTAAACACTTCCAACTATTTTATTATGTTGCAATAGAGGTATCATGCTGAATAGATCTTGCTTTGATAGAGATCCGCCATGGAGTTAAAATTATTTGTGTGAACTATCATATGTTTTGTGTTATAGTGGTGTAATTAACCGTTGGCTTAGTCATGTCTCACAGGTAAACACTTCCCAATGTTTTTATAAAGGTGTTTATGTTGAAAATTCAAGTATACGTAGTCCGATAAATGCGTTACCGTAAATAGACCTTACAAAATCCAGAATGGAGTAAAGATAATATGTGTCAAATATCACATTTTTTGTGTTATATGGGCCCAATGTATAGCCTAATGCATAGGCTAAGCCATGTCTCATAGGTAAATACCTTCGCAAACTGTTTAATATACCCTAATACTTGCGCCCGAACGGCGCGCCAAAAATGGAAATGGCAGAAAATGGAAGTGCCAGGAGGTATTTTTTCTTTTTTCAGTATTCCATATTCTTTAATTGGTGCACATACAATTTCAGCTTTGATGCATGAAAAAAGTGACCCTCCCACATAGGCTTGCACAAAATTTTATGACCCTTCAAAACTGCTTGGGCGAAAAATGGCGACCCACCCCCAAAAAACATCCCCCAACCCACGTAATTTCTGTCAAGTCCCTTAGAAACGATCTTGTGGAAGTTGACGTTTCTGATCGCCAGTAAATCTCTTGTTCTATTGATGAGACTGATAGCTTTCTTTGCATCTGGTGCCGAGGTTAGTCCGTCGTCGACGTAAAAGTTCCTGTCTATGAACTCTTTCACGTCTTCTCCGTACGTAGGTAGATACGCCGTCTTCAGCGATCTTTCCCAGTCCGAAGGTAGCAATGGCTGGTGTAGCTGCAGTACAGTAGCTCGAGGTTTTGCCTGGGTATTTGGGTCGGACGGCAAGACCAGACCAGGCAAAACCTCGAGCTACTGTACTGCAGCTATGGCTGGTGAGGAGACATTGCCGAACAGGTGTACGTTCATTCTGTACTGAATAACTGGTTTCATGGGGTCATTGTCTTTGAACCAAAAGAAGCGCAGATAGTCTCTGTGTTCTTTCGACGTGGAAGCTGTGAAACGTGTGCTACGTCACCCATTACTGCTGTCTGCTCGCGTCGGAATCGCGGAATGGTAGCAGGATCTGCAGGATACCGAGGACTCGGCGGAGGCTGTTCATTTGATCAGGTCCCATGAGCGATGCGTCGTTCAGGGATACTCCGTTGTACTTAATTTGCACCGGAGTCGAATACTACTCTGATCTGCTGTTTCCTGGGATGGTAGAAACCGAAGTGTGGTAGGTGAATGACGCGACGTCATGACCGATCGCAGGTCCAGTAGGCATAGATTTGTGATGATTTTTTCCTATAATTATCATAAAATTATCATAATTATGAATATTAATAAATTATTAATATGAATGTTACAGAATATTAAAACTTTTTTACACACAATGTCGTCTACTTTGTGTAAATGCCATCTGGACACTCCATTGTTGTGATAATTATGATTATGAATAAATTATGATTATGATTAATAAAGTCATATTTTACACATTGTAATGTGCTTATGTGAACAACCCTCTGGGAACCCTCATACAGTTTCACAATCTATGCCAAAATATACAAGTGACACCATTGCCCAGGTTCAGTCTACGGCGAGAGTTACCATTGCCCAGGTTCAGTCTACGGCGAGAGTTACTACACAGTATACACTGTGTAGTAACTCTCGCCGTAGACTGAACCTGGGCAATGGTAACTCTCGCCGTAGACTGAACCTGGGCAATGGTGTCACTTGTATATTTTGGCATAGATTGTGAAACTGTATGAGGGTTCCCAGAGGGTTGTTCACATAAGCACATTACAATGTGTAAAATATGACTTTATTAATCATAATCATAATTTATTCATAATCATAATTATCACAACAATGGAGTGTCCAGATGGCATTTACACAAAGTAGACGACATTGTGTGTAAAAAAGTTTTAATATTCTGTAACATTCATATTAATAATTTATTAATATTCATAATTATTTTTTATGATAATTATAGGAAAAAATCATCACAAATCCTATGCCTACTGGACCTGTTGACCGATCGCTATAAAGTTCAATACTTCACGGAAGGGTCGAGATTTCCATGAATCTCGCGTGTATCACGATATCTGTAAGCGATCGCGGTCGCTTACTCAGTTGCTTGAAGGGTAATCCCACCAACTCTTCACGAGTTATGTTTATTTTCGGAGCAATATTTGCGTGAAACGTTAGTTAACCTCCAACTGGAATGAACCACGGACTGGATTCATAGATATCTTCGTTATTGAAGAAATTAAAGTCCAACCTTTGTCGAAATCTTACGATGTAGCGCCAGCTCTATGAGCCGATCTCGGACGCTCACTTGTTCACCCTGAACTTACAGAAAATGTTTCAATGAGTCTTGATGTCTTAGGCCGCGTTCAAAAAAATGGGGGGGGGGCTGGAGGAATTGAGGGGGGATTCGAAATTTTTTGGGGTAGTCGTGGGGGGGACTTGAAAGTTTTACTCTGCCTACAGGGGGGACCTGAAAATATTTTGACTCCCAACATTTTGATGTTGTCCAATGGTTCTAATTTTAGTAATAATTAAACAAATTTTAGAACCGTTTTGTCACATTTTATGTCTTTAATCTCGAAAAAATCTAAAAATGTATGAATGCCATTAAATTTTCGTAAAACAAGTTGGCCTTGTAATGGGACAGGAGCTGCAACTGTTGATAATTTTACAATATTTCTATGCAATGTATCAAATACAGTTTCTTTGTGTCTTTCTACAGCATGCTGAAAAACACAATATTCAGTTTGTCAACAAAGCCCATTTGTATAAATATTGGTGATAATTGAATAATACAAATGCACGGTACACGTAGGCTGTGTTGGCAAGCTGAATATTGGACAGCTCAACATGCTGTAGGGAGTAGAACAAGAACGCAATTGTATAAACTGAACAAAAATATTGTCAAAATAAAAAGTTAATACAATTACTGCCCTGCTACTACATACTGGCAGTGACAGTGATACCTGTAGCTCTGACTCTGATGTAGTTTAAGAAGAGTTTCGGTCATAGGACACTCAATTTACAGTGAAACAATCTACTTGTACACAAGATCAAGCCAGAGAGCAACACATAGAAGGCTAGGGGACTAGCAGTTACCATGGATTTTTGAATTCTGGCATATGAGAACAATCAAATATTAGAGAAAAAAGATGGGTCACCACACTTGATCTTATACAAATGTGCGATGAAAAGTCAGTTTTTCTAAAATCACTTAAATCAATATATAAAACCATTCATTTCAAGTTCATGCAATGAATGAAATTTTCACATCTCATGGTACCAATAACACAAAAGTAAATCTTTGAACAGTGAAGACTCTAATTAAAATGGAAAATGTGTGACTAAATGGAATCATTTATTTTTTATCAAATTTGCCATTATTACACCCGAAATTTCTGAGATTAAAACATTAATTTCATGGAATATTTTAACCTTCCAGTATTGTCAATTTTTTAAAACATTTATAAGTGGCATCTAAATTATATATGTCTTGTACTTTTGAGAAAAAAAATTCGGTAGGTCACTGTGCTCATATTTTAACAATTTGGTTAAACGTAGCAAGGAATATACAATTTTCATACTCTCTCATGATTGTCATTATGTGTGCTTTTCAGCTGGTGCCATTGAACTTGCCAGAATTGGATAAACTCAAGTCGGCTTAGACTGAGAAATCCAAACAATCCACTGCATTTAAAAAACGAATCAATTTAAGAACTTGCCCCAGGTATGGCTCTACAACCAGCTGATAAGAGGTAGTGTGTTGCGAGCAGAACGACACATTACTCTGGTATGTCAAAATCTTAACAACCCTCCGAACACGACATGTCATTTCCATGTGTGAGAACACATGTACATAAGCGAAGGGTAGAATCACGCCAAAAGATTTATGCCCACTTTACAGGTTTTAACAGATATTAATCCCGGCGACAAACATGAATGACTGATTACACAGGTTCTAAATCAGACAAAGAACTGCGACTAGTAAGTTCATGTGGAAAAGCGGAAGCGCAGTTGCGAGATCACTCAGATCGGCGGTGGGAATAATTGGTGTGAATAAGAAAGATATCGACAAACAGGTGCTGCATTGCAATAGTAATCGCACTGTAAGGCATTGCAAGACTTCTCGATTTTAAAAGTTCGTAAGAAAATGTTGGAAATGTAATAAAAAAGTCAGAAAACACACGTACGAATTGTATGTCACCTCATTCGGCGCGTTGATGATGAGAGTATAAGTTCCAGGTAAGACAATAATTAATACGGGAAAACATGACAATGTTTTTGCACGAATAAGATTGATAAGAAAATAGCTGATAGCCAGCTAATAGCCCGCTAGCATTGGCTAATAGCGGCTTAAAACGGCTATTAGCTTGAATAGCTGAATAGCCAAGGATTTTGGTATCATAGCAGAATAGCTGAATAGCTGCTCAACAACCCCGAAGCAGCTATTAAGTTTCCGTCATTAGGTCCCAAACATTAGGCTAATAGCTGAATAGCCGCTAATTATCCCTTGAGTCATTGTTGTAAACCCTCTTAGCTAAATAGCTGCTAAATATGTCAAAGCTGGCCATTTTGGCTATCCAGCAATCCCGCACCTTTATGCTTCCATCCATGGCCAGTAGTCAAGAATTCTGCACGTTTTACATTTTTTACATTTATCCGTGCACGAAATACATTCTTTACATTTAATACATTTATTACATGAAAGGTCTGCACGAAATACATTCTTTACATTTAATACATTTATTACATGAAAGGTCTGCACGAAATACATTCTTTCCATTTAATACATTCTTTCCATTTATGTCACGAAAGGTCGGGTCTAGCTTGGCTTGCACGAAATACATTCTTTACTTTTTAATACATTTTTTTTCATTTATTACATGAAAGGTCTGCACGAAATACATTCTTTACATTTAGGCCTAATACATTTTTTTCAACAGATGTCCGTACGAAATACACCGAAGTCTCGGGCCTTATTCGGGAGTTATCGGACATCATCGGGAGTTTGGTCCGGTCTTGCACGAAATGCATTTTTTACATTTAATACATTTTTTACATTCATAACATGAAAGGACTGCACGAAATACATTCTAAGGTCAGGTCGGGTCTAGCTGTGCTTACAGGAAATACATTCTTTACATTCAATACATTCTTTACATGAAAGGTCTGCACGAATTACATTCTTTACAGTAAATGCTTTTTTTCAAAACATATCCGCACAAACTATCAGGACTCGGTTGGGAGGGACGGTCTAACCTCATCATGAGTTTAGGTGGGTCTTGCCTGAAATATATTCTGTACAATTAATAAATTTTGTCGTAAAAATGTCCGCACGTAAGACACATCATAGAGGCCGTGACTTCGACATAGCCATAGGTGTGAATGGGTGCTGAATAACAATAGATTATGTAACACTTTGTCGAGTCAAACTTGTTCTAAGCGTCGCTCAGCGTTAATGTACGTTATGCTAGGACAATTTTCGCCCATTTTGAACTTTTACAAGCTACATCTACAACCTGCTCCGACCTTATGATGTATTTCGTGCAGAACTTTCATTAGATTGTATTAGGCCCCTAAATGTAAAGAATGTATTTCGTGCAAGCCTTTTGTGACATAACTGTAAAAATTTCGTGCAAGCCCACCTAAACCTGACCCGAGCATAGAATGTATTTCGTGCAGACCTTTCGTGTCATAAATGTAAAAAATGTATTAAATGTAAAGAATGTATTTCGTGCAAGCCCAGCTAAACCTGACCCGAGCATAGAATATATTTCGTGCAGACCTTTCGTATCATAAATGTAAAAAATGTATTAAATGTAAAGAATGTATTTCGTTCAGAGCTTTCGTGTAAAAAATGTAAAAAATGTATTAAAAGTATTAAATGTAAAGAATGTATTTCGTGCAAGCCCAGCTAGACCCGACCCGACCAAAGAAGGTATTTCGTGCAGACCTTTCGTGACATAAATGTAAAAAATGTATTAAATGTAAAGAATGTATTTCGTGCAGACCTTTCGTTTAAAAAATGTATTAAAAGTATTAAATGTAAAGAATGTATATTGTGCATACCTTTCGTGTAAAAAATGTAAAAAGTGTATGAAATGTATTAAATGTAAAGAATGTATTTCGTGCAAGCCCAGCTAGACCCAACACGACCAAAGAATGTATTTCGCGCAGACCTTTCGTGACATAAATATTAAAAAATGTATTAAATGTAAAGAATGTATTTCGTGCAGACCTTTCTTGTCATAAATGTATTAAATGTATTAAATGTAAAGAATGTATTTCGTGCAGACCTTTCTTGTCATTAATGTAAAAAATGTTAAATCGGCAACTATTGGCCATAGCTCTGTCTAAGGACAACCTTACTGCGGATTCGTAGCCCTGCCACTCCCTGACTGTTTGTATGGGAGAGTGTCCCAGTCCCTGATACAAAGTCAGGGAGTGGAAGGGCTACAGATCAGCGGCAAGACACAAGAGTGTTGTTGAACATCGGGGAGGGCGCTATTCTAATGGCGTAATGATAGGACTTGCCCACACGTTGCTCCGGAAAACACTGAGATAAATCTAGGCTAAAAACTTCGACACTTTATCAAAAGTATGCTACAAGCAGAGTGCATATTTCCTAGAGACATCGACGAGTACAATTTTGACAGGATGGAGAGAGGAACTCGAGCTAAAAGCAAGGCAAAAAAAAATGGAACTCCGTACTCCTGCCACAGGGAAAGCACATACGCAGCTACCAATTACGCAATACGTGGCAGTGTGCGACGACGTGGAAGGTACAGGTGCAGTTGGGGACAATGAGGCACAGAGTGAAGAAGACTTTCGGAAATTCATGAGAGAAGCCATTCTTAGAATGGACAACAACCTGAAGGGATTGGTAAGAGCCAATATCGCGAACACGACAGAAAGAGTGGTTAGAGTTGAAAAAGAGTTACTGTGGTTTTACGATTTATCGGGACACCAAACTTGCTAATTACCCAGCAAGTTAGCTGATGATATTGAGACTTTGATCGATAATTACCAAAGCACTTCTGTAATTCACACAGGCGCTCCTTAGTTGGGTAGTCTGCTAAGTGGATCGATTTTCGGATCGATCTATTGATCCCGTAGTCGATATGCCCGCCACTGCAACCTAAATACTCACAAGGTGTGCAACACAGTCACTCAAAAAACACACCACCCGATTTGTAAACTGGCCGTGCGCTCGCACAAAACATTCAGAACTACACTCCCATATACCTAGTTGGATCACAAATTAACCATCTCGTCGAAAATCACGCCGATGAATGTGTTGCTCGCATCATCTTGAAGATGTCAGCCGTGTTTTGAGACCAAGCGCAGTGAAATGTGGCCTGCAGAACGATTCTACCATATGATGTAATTTATTCACTACTGATTGGCTAATCAACGGCCAAACAAAGGTCATGGCAAAACGTCACTGGTGTAGTATAGTTGAACCAATCAGCGGTGGAAAAAATGACGTCATATGGTAGAAACGTTCTGCAGGCCGCATTTCACCGCGCTTGGTCACAAAACACGGCCGATTTCTTCAAGATGACGCGAGTAACACATTCATCGGCGTGATTTTTGAGGAGATGGTTAAATTCATGATCCAACTAGGTATATGGGAGTGTAGTTCTGAATGTTTTGTGCGAGCGCACGGCCAGTTTACAAATCGGGTGGTGTGTTTTTTTAGTGACTGTGTTGCACACCTTGATTTAGGTTGCAGTGGCGGGCATATCGACTACGGGATCAATAGATCGATCCGAAAATCGATCCACTTAGCAGACTACCCAACTAAGGAGCGCCTGTGGTAATTCACCTCAAACTTGATACTTAATCTGGCTGCATGAGTGCTCAATGGGGTACACAATGTGTATACAAAGTCACTGATAAGTACCATACTAGTGCCATAAACTAATTTGTGACAGGGGTTGGCATTCCACTGGCCGGCATTTCTCAGTAAAACCAACAGATGTACATGTGTGCAGTAGACTGTACATCTGCGTATCGTACCCTAGCTGTGGGTCCATAGCTGTGGTGTTTTCAGAGGGATTCCTGCCTTTTACGGGCTGGTTTTGACTTCTATGATTTTAACCCCGCCACCACAGCTATGGGAAAATGCGTAGAATAGCGTCCACATTATGCCCGACAGCACTCTTGTCGCAACTTTGTTCGGCGCTATTTCGAAGTTTCAATCCAAATTACTAATTGCCAACACTCCTCAACAATTTGGTTATTAGGGACTCACCACGACCAGAAATCCGCCTAAAATTCACTGAAATATCGCCTTTTTAGCTATTATAGCTATTATAGTTTCTCAAAAACTACTTGTCTATAGAAGCTATTGGGATGGGTATCCGTCTGGTGTCGATCGTCAGTCTGTATGTATGTATGTCCGTTTGTGAGGCGTCCGTCCACTCAAATATCTTGAGAACCGTAGTACTTACTGATTTGATATTTGTTGTGTAGATGAAAAATATGCTTTTGAGAAACTAGTTTTTTTAATTTTGTGATATTGTTGAAAATATGCAAATAAGTGCAAAAAAAAGGCGTTTTGGTAAAAACTCATCTTCTTTATAACCGCTGGTCAGACAGCTTTGTTATTTGGTATAGAAGTCCCTAAGGATAACCCAACTTAGATTTCAAATTGTGATGAAATATGCAAATCTGTATTTTTAAGGAATTTTTTTTGTCATTTTTGGTCAAAACTTTATTTCATCAAAACTGCTTGTATGACAGCTTTGATATTTGGTATACAGGTTTGTACAGATAAACTAAATGTGACATATTGAATATATGACGAAATCTGGAATTTTGTATTTTTGGTGCAATTTTTGCCATTTTTGGTCAAAAAATGTGTTTCTCAAAAACTGCTTGTTCAGGCCATCCTTTAATAGGCTATCAAAGATATCCACCTTCTTCAACAATACATGTGTCACAAAAAGTTATTCTCTACATAACACAGCAGAGCTCTGTCAACTGTTGGGTCACTTGTTTTTTCAAAACCGCTGGTCAGACAGCTTTAATATTTGGTTTACAGGTCCCTAGGATGACCTTAGTGATGAATTTCATATAGTCAGGAAATACTTAATTTTGTATCCATGTCTATAGTAGCTTCAGGGACTTTGGCCCTATGTTTTCAAAACCTCTGGTCAGACGTCGACACCTTTAATACTTGGTTTACAGGTCCCAAGGATGACCTTAGTGAGATAAATTTCATACTGTCAGGAAATAGTTAATTTTGTATCCATGTCTATAGTAGCTTCAGGGACTTTGGCCCTGTGTTTTCTAGCTTCAACCGACATGACCACCCGGAGACCGCCATTTTGCTGGCGTAAAACTGTTGTTCGAGGCTCTCTGCAGAACGTCACTACAGTGACATAGCGGTGACCTCTCAACTTATAGAAAACAAACTGAGTATTTCATCGTGTGATATCGATGACCATCGTTGGTCCTATGGACATTGCCAGTCTCACATAACTGGAATCAAACTTTAACTTGGGGAAAAACATAGTTCAGTCCTGGGATCTGTGATTGTTCACAGGGCGCGGATGCCGGCCATAATCTCTCAGTTTGTGTTTACAAGTTGAGAGGTCACTGCTACGACACTCTTAAATTTGTAGATATTTTTAGAATACGGCAATCCAAATGCTTATAGATTCACATGGAGAAGAGGCAACTCGGCATCCCGTTTAGATTACTTTTTAGCTCATATTGGGTTTTGTATATAAATACCAAAAAGAGCTTATTATATGAGTCGGTGGCATCTGTATGTCTGTATATTTGTGGGTATGTATGTGCGGATGTATGTCCGTCACACACAAAGGCTCCCATACCACCAGAGCTACCATCTCAGTATTTGATGTACAGGTAGATGCAGGGGTTGAGATGTGAATTTGTTCAAATGAACACATCAGTGTCAAAAATGTGCAAATGGGGTAAGAAAAAGTGAAAGCCTGCAAATGTGCAGGAGTGATGGCATGCCAGTAAGAAACAGGCCAATTCCACTGATCTTGAGTCATTTCCTGTCATTGTTTATGACCTGTCATATTAACAGACCTGCTGAAACCATAGACAGTAGAGGGGGGAAGACCGTCTATACTCAAACTAAGAGGGGCTTGTTTCTGCTATGCATGTTGCTAAAGTTGACCTCCAGTACTTAAAGTTTCGGACCTTAATTACTTTTGTCATTCTTGTTTTTCTGGTTTAAATATTTCTTGTTGTTTTTCTTGTTGTACTGTGCAGAAATCATTGTCATAATATCAATGTAGAATTTTCCTCCACTGAACAGATAGAAACAACATTTATTGTTGATCATTGGTAACCCATACTGGTATATACCAATTCTGATCAAATTTGAGCGACACTGTAGAATTGCGGTATTTTTTAATCCTTCTACTCAGAAGCAAATAAAACAGTATGATATTATCCCAAGTATAAAATCAGATCATGATGCAATAATGCTTACATTAGAGATCTCAACAAGCAGAAGAGGCCCAGGTTTTTGGAAATTTAATTGCAGTTTATTAGAAGATACACAATACATGCAAATGATGAATACACTTATTACAGAAACAATACATGAGAATGCAAACTTAAGTGATAGTGCTCTTTTTGAATTTTAAAATATAAGATAAGGGATTTAACAAATTTTTTTTTGTATTTAAGTTGTTTTATTGGTAACATTTTCTTTAGTAACAGTAACGTAAGTTAAAATTGAAGTACAGTGCTTAGTTATCTACAATTTTGTGTAAAATTGAAATCCATTTGCTGCAGTTTCTCTCTGGTTTGTCTTTTTCCAGAGCTATTTCGTACTCCAGGTGGTAGTTGAATTTCACTTGCAACATAAAAGCTGCAAAGTGTTGTTTACTCTGTTTCATTTTCATGGCATAGATGTGTCTTTTGGCTAACAGTAGAATGTGATTATGAATGTCAGAGTAACCGTCAACATCAAAGAGCATTTCATTAAGTTATGTCTTGTGAGCAAACTGAGAGATTCCTCGAAAAATGTGTGAAACTCGTTCCAGAAGGTCTCAGTGAATTTACAGGTGTAGAAAAGATGATCTAGTGTCTCGTTGCGGTTTTGGTAGAATGAACAGAGCGGTGATTGGTCCATGCCTCTTCTAGATAGATCGTAGTTTGTGTACAGAATATGATGAAGAAGTTTGAACTGGAATTCACATGTTTTTGTGTCTATGGCTACCTTAAACGGTAGGCTATAGGGATTCAACAATTACGTATTCAAAAAAGAAAGCCAGAGACACAAGAGATAAGGAAAGAGACCTTTATTTAGAATTGCATAGATTTGAAGAAAGAAGTGACGATAATCTTAATGAAGGGGTTTTTAATCAATATGAGTCTGTAAAAATAGAATTAGATAAGATAACAGATATAAAGGTGAAAGGATCAGCTGTCAGATCTAGAAAACAGTGGTATAAAGAAGGGGAAAAAAGTTCGAAATATTTTTCAAATTTAGAGAAAAGAAACTATACTGAGAAAACAATATGTCAACTTAGAGTGAGTACTCACCTTATTCAAGGTGAAAAAGAGATTTTGCATGAGATAAAAACATTTTATTCCAACATGTACTCTTTGTCTTTCTGAGATTAAGATACATCTGATGATTATGGTTTTTTCAATCGTTCAAATATTCCAAAAGTGCTTCCAGATAAAGTTCATCTGTGTGAAGGTCCCCTGACAAAGGATGAGATCTTTAATGCACTAAAACGAGCTCCAAAAATCAAGTCTCCTGGTAGTGATGGTCTACCTACAGAGTTTTACTTGTTTTTCTTGGAAGTAATTAGTGATGCCTTGTCAGCCTCTCTGAACTTTGCTTATAACAGAGGAATGCTTTCAAATTCACAAAAACAAGCTGTCATTACTTTATTACCAAAGCCTGACAAAGACCTATCCCAGCTCTGTAATTGGAGACCAGTATCTCTGCTCAACACTGATTACAAGCTGGCCAGTAGATGTATTGCCAAAAGATTGGAAAACATTTTTCCGTTAATTATTCATGAGGGTCAGTCAGCATTTATTCCAGACAGAAAAATTATTGACAATATTCGCTTAATTTTAGATGTTATAGATTTGTGTGAAAGCACTGGGCAACCAGCAGCAATGATGTTTATTGATTTTACTAAAGCGTTTTACACCTTAGAATGGAATTTTTTGAACAAAGCCAATTGATTTATTTAATTTTGGAGATTCCTTTAAGAAATGGGTATCTGTGTTTTACAATAATATTGAAAGCTGTGTTCTTAACAATGGTCACCCTTCCGGTTGGTTCAAATTACAAAGGGGGATTAGACAAGGTTGTTTCCTGTCTACTGCACTTTTTGTGATAGCAATAGAGCTACTGGCTATAGCAGCTCGCTCAAATTGTAATTTAGAAGGTATAAGACTACCAAATGGGCAAAAACAAAGCATTTCTGGATTTGCAGATGATACCACTTTAATTTTAAAAGATCAAAAATCTGTTAAAATTGCTTTGTCTATGCTTAGCCATTTTACAGACTTTTCAGGGTTGGAAGTAAAAAGCTTAGTGTTTTCCAGTTTAAGGTTCTTTATCGTATCATAGCAACAAATCTCTTCCTTTTCAAAAATAAAGTAAGAACTGATAATACTTGTCTACATTGTGGCCAGATTGAAACTGTAGAGCATCTTTTTTGGCATTGTGAAATTGCAAAAAAAAGTTGTGGAAAGCTATAGAAAAATTTTTGAAGGTCAATGTAAGTGTGACATTTTCATATAAGACCATTTTATTATGTTCTCCAAATGATTCTAATGTACTGAATCATATCATACTTATTGGGAAATATCTATTGTATGCAAGCAGATATACAAAAATTACACCATCTTTAATACCCTTCACTCAGAAAGTAAAAGAAATAATGGCCATTGAACAGAAAGTTTTAAGTGAAACAAAATTTAATACAAAATGGGGTATGTTTGTGCGCCTAGTAAGTTTCTTTACCTCGTACACCTGTGGTTTCTGTGTTATGTATTGTTTTGTTGTCGTTTTGTGTGTTTTTCCTTCAAAGTAAATTTTAAAAAATATCGTAGAACATCTACAGTACGCCTCTTCCAAACATGTTTTGTAGGGTAACATCTGAAGTGAATTTCTATAGTTTTTAATTTCAGTAGATGTTAGGTGTCCAGTAGGTGTTAAAACATGATCCATTTTCAGTGCAATCCATTACACGCTTTTAAATTTAATGAAATTTACCGATCAAATGAAACAGATTATGACATAAGCAAGACATGACACAGTTTACTTGAAAAAAAAATTAACTTCAAAAGGAGAATAATTAACACATCTGAGGACTTATCAAACTTCTTTTGAAGTTGTTCAGTTTTATCAGTGATTCCATACTATGAACTAACATGACTATTACTAGCAAGAATCCCTGAACTCGCTATATCTGATTGTTCATTTGGTTGCTAATTTCAGGATTGCCAGACCCTGTGGCATTTTGGCCTCTTGATGGAGATGAGCAGTTGAGTGATACATCTGGTAATGGTAATCATGGTGTTAACGCAGGTGGCGTTAATCTTGTTGCTGATGCAGATGGTACCTTAGCAGGAGCTTATCAGTTCACAAGCAGCGCCACTTCATACATTGAATTCCCAAACAATGGCGCCTATGATACAAGGTATTCCATTTCTATGTCCATGTACATATATCCGCAAGGGGTGTTTGGTCCAACGTTCAACTTCAAGCGAGATGCATGGGGAGTTCACATGTATAGTGGAAGTACCATGCATTTTGTGCGGTTCTGTCAAAGAAATAATTTGGCGTTTACCCAGGCTCTGTATGTAACTACATTGAAGCAAAACGACTGGACTTTCGTCAGCGCTAGTTACAACTACGAAACAGGGTATGCAAAGTTGTGGATCTACGACGAGGTTGTACAGTCGGTTAACATCGGCAAGGTTGAGCTGGCAACCAACTACGAAGCTAGGATGGGAGTGAGAACAGGAGACGGAAGATATCTGAGAGCCATGGTCACATGTATGCAAGTATACGACAGAGAGCTCACACCAGCTGAAATGAGAGAAGCTGAAAGCCTTTGTAAAATTGGAAAAGGTATGTGTGGACTCATTAGTTTTATTGTTATGGATAGTTAAGTGTATTATGTTGCATCAAACTCTTCTTTTAGACTTCTTGTGATTCAAATCCATGCTTTCCGAAGATCCACGGCTGTTTGTCACTGTCACATCAAATTTAAGGCTGTTTGTTAGCTAGATGAAAGGTAACATTGTTTGTGACATCATCATATTTACTTCAGTGGATGTATATCAGTATGCTTTCCAGTAACAATTCTTGATTTCACACAGCTGAAACCAGTACATCAAGTTCAAGATTTAATTCATTACTGGTGGTTAATGTTTCTGCTATTGATGTCCATTTTCCGCGGATAGCGTCATATTTCTTTGTCACTTTGAAATTATAGCTCATTGAATTTGGCTGAAATAGTTGAAAATCTACCTACCTTTCCCGGTCACTCTAAATTTGGCGATAAGCAAATTTCATCTATACAGGTGATACTCGCTGTAAGTGGTGTTTTGAATAATTCGCACTATTGTATTATTTCCTCACTACATGTATAAGTCTTTTCGTATATGACATATTTTCATTGCAAAGTTTTGCGCTGTTGGCCTATAAAGAGCATCTTTAGGCGCATCTATGGTTCAGATAGAAAATGTGTTCTAATACAGAATGATCTATTTAAAATGAGCAAGATATGAGGTGATTCACCTGTTCATAACATTGGAAAACGGAAGAAAACTGGGTCAAGTTCAGTGAGAATAGTTGGTAATGGAGTAAGAATCGTTGGTGTAGCACGAGGAATATGATCTGAAAGAAACGGTTTTGGCATTATTTCAGTACCACCTGTTTGAGTACTCGTAATTGATGAGCTGACCAGATTGAAGGTTATTTTCATTACTTACTATTTGAAAAACAGGACAAAATTAGGTTGGTTACATTGAAGTGGCGGAATGTTATTTTTTCCCTTCATTTCGTTTGTTTGTTTATATGTTAAGTTATGCTTTTGTTTTCCAATAACCCGAAAATATACTGCAATTCTGTTTACATAAAACCATACTTTGTCATTAAAATTTTTAAGATATTTCAATGTACATTCTTTAGAGACATTCTAATTATCCGGAGAAACGTTGCACATGGATATCACACAGCACAAGTCGGAAACAATCAGATCAATGAGAGGAAGTGTTAATCCTCACCATGGTCCCTCTGAGGGACCGTGTCCTCATGTAAAAATTACACACTAAACAAGTCATGCAACTGTACGCTACGCAGGGGATCAACTGTACAAACCATTTTCAGGGTGCTAGGGGGGATATATTCCCTATCACTCTTTGGACAATGTTTCCTCAGTCCAGTGAATTCTTTGCACTAAGAACAGTCAAGAATATTTAAAGTGTTTCTGACGTGATGGTTATTTTGAAATTACATTTTTTTTGCACAGAGAAATAATTCTGTGGGAACATCCTGAATATGGAGCTAAAAACTTAAGTAGCGCCAAATGAAATCTTAAAGTAACTTCATCATCCTTTCTGGTATGGTCTAGATAAAAGATTTCTACTCTGTGCATGTTTCATATGAGTGATGTCGATCATACGATGGATGACCGATAACTGTGAATAGCAATATTTGTGTTCTTTTCAACAGTGGAGCAACCTTTACCAATTGTTAATTGTAACAATGGTCCTCTCAGAAACCAAATGGTACAGTTTGATGGCACTGCAAGCAGCTATGTCAAGTATTCAGGTGGTGAAATTCCTGACCTAGAAAGATTTTCTGTTTGTTACTGGGTTCAAAGTGATGCCTCTGTAACCAACTACAGAACTTACTTTAGTTATCTGACAAGCAACGTCAACACAGGTTCCATATACATTCGAAGAATAAATAATCTTATTCTAAATGTCAACAATGGCGATAGTGCTGCTACCTCAGTGTCAATAGAGTACGGACTTTGGCATCATGTGTGTGTCTTGTGGAGCAATATCGTGGGACGGTATCAAGTTTTCAAAGATGGCGGACTTGGATACACGACGACAGGTCTGAGAACTTCTCAGACAGTTGAAGGAGGTGGTCTTCTTGTACTTGGACAGAGGCTTTCCAGCAATACTGGTACCTTTCACAGCACTAGTTACTCATTTAAAGGAAACATGGCCTCCTTTAGCATGTGGAACGAACTGATTGCCGAAGAGGATATACAGGTAAAATTACACAATAGGTTTATGATGTTAAATAATGACATCTTTTGATTCAGATATTATGATGCATTTCAGAGATCATAACAGTGTCCCAGGGCTGTTATTTGTTCCTTTAACCTGTTCACCCCCAATTCCCAGTAAACAGGTCCACAATCACCATTGATAACAATGGGTTTGGGCCAAACCATGGTGGTGAAAGGGTTAATGCCTACGATGTACATTGTTTCTTGTACATATGTACTATATGTACTATATATGTAACAGATTGTAAGTATTAATTTTGCATTCTGAGAGGGTTCTGTCGCCCATTTAACCCATTTTTGAGCTTCCCTTTCTGGGGACTAGGAGTGATTGTAAGTAATGCAAAGCCAGTTTGGAAATGTTCAGTTGCAACACTTACAGTTTTACCTTTCGTTTGACCTCAGAAAATGGCATCGAGTGGTTGTGACCCGGAAGATTGTGGTAACATCATGGCCTGGACTAGTTTTAAGAATGATGACCTAAACGGCGTTGATACAGAGAGGTCGACACTCAGATGTGGTATGTTTAACATTGTCTCATCTCTTTTACTTTTACTTTCGATTACATATCCAGTGCTTTTAGCATTCGTTTAATATTTGTTCTCAAAACGAAAACGTAATATGCCGTGATATTGTTGATTATCATAAAAGTCATGCCTGTCTTGGCACTCTCCTATTGTTTAGAGGGCACTGATAAACCGTGCCCACATTTGGATTCCTTGCTGTGCAACTCATCAAACTACGGGCATGTCATTCGAATACGATGCAATATCCAACAAACTTCGTTCAACAGCCCCTAAAGACCACCTGAAAAAGTAAATCGTAAGAAAAGCAATCAAGATCATTGTTCAATTAATTCTGGCCTTTCTAGGCACACGGATTATAATAGCCAAAATTGAAGGATACGTTTTTTCGTTCGTGAATAATAATGTAAATAACCCAATACAGAGCATTGTGAATAACAGTAAAGATGAGTACAAACAAAACACAAAAATCCATGTAATCAGTGAAATGTGTCTGAATGACTGTTTCTGTTGTTGGTGGTGGCGGGGCACCTGCAACATATGAATCTGAAAAATTTGAACATTGTTCTGGTATGTTAGGTGAGAATAGAAAAAATCCGGAGGATTGTTCATGAAATTAAATTGTGTTTATGAAAAGATGTCAAAAATTTATTCTGCCTTCACAAACCAGTCAACGTGATTTTACTTGAATTTATTCAAAGCCATTTTCAATATTCGACTATCCAGACTTCTTTCTTGAATAGTGTTTATACTATTAGTGAGAAAATAACAATCGGTTTGTTCAATAGAGGAACGTAATGAAGACTGTAATGGTGGCGATTTTGATGGCAAAGCTCTCAACATGGACAACACCGATGGGTTCAGCTATGCCCAATCCTTTCAAGCAATTCCTGATATGACGCAATTCACGATGTGTTGGTGGGTCCGCAGTACAGACACTTCGTCATCAAAATACTTGATGACATACCGCTCCTCCAACGTGAATACTGGCAGCATTTACGTGTACAATCCAAATAGTGTTCGGCTGTACGTCAATAATGGAGCAGCTACTGCAAGTGGCATTGCTGTCAACTATGGTATATGGCATCATTTGTGTATGACTTGGAATGGAGCAGACAGCGGTAGATACCATTATTACAAAGACGGAAACATGAGGTATACATCTTACAATTTGAAAAGCACTCAGACTATTCTTGGAGGTGGTACACTGATGATTGGTCAGTGGCAAGCATCTGTTGGAAGTGGTCTGAATAAAGCTTACTCTTTTAATCATGAAGTGACCAATTTCAACATTTGGAGTGATCTTCTAGAACCAGGAAAAATTGGGGTGAGACTTTAATTTTCATGTACATATCAAAATGTAAAATATCTAATAATTTTTTTTATTGATATATTCCTTGATGTTTAAATTTTAGTATAATACTTCTCGTCAACCGGAGGCAACTGGAAGCAGGATAAGAGTATATGTGTAGTTTGTTTCTTGTGAGGGACAGTGTTTGACTAATTTATCTGTATATTTCGACGTCAGGTTTCTGACAAATTGTTTAATTTGATAAAGTGTGACTGTTATAAACTCGATAACATTATACATATATACCATGTGAGTGATGCTGAATTGAATTTGGAAATACATATTGGTTGCAGGAAATGGTTAGTTCTCCTTGTCAAACCTCCTGTGGTGATGTAGTGTCATGGCCATTTTTTAGAGAAAGTGATATCACTGTGTCTGTCACTGTAGAAGACTCATCCATCCCGTGTAGTAAGTAGTCTAAGTTCATTATTTCTTTGTCACCAAACTTTTTCTCCTCCTGCACATGATATACCGGTATTACTGTTTTAAAACTTCACAGTAAATTCTTTCAAATATGAAAGTTTTGTTTAAGTTTGTCCATTTTCAAAATTTTATCTGTAAGCTACTGAGGAACCAAGCTGTGAAGATGGAGTGTATAAAAACAAGCTATGGAGTTTCGACAGTACATCTGAATACACCTACGCTACAATTGACAAAGCCTTCAGAGATATCTCGTCCTTCACAAGCTGTTGGTGGATGCGAACACAGGATACCTCTAGTTCTTATCACACAATGATGAGCTACTTTGCACTTGGTGATAGTTCAAGTATCCCTAGCATTTCGGTAGAAAATCCCTACAACATAAGAGTTGGTATTAAGAGTCAGTGGGGCAGCAGTTCTGGAATTGCAGTCAACTACGGAATGTGGCATCATGTGTGTGTCACATGGACGTCAGATGGTGGAACCTACCAGATATATCGAGACGGTGGTCTGGCCTATACACAGTCTGGTTATTCGGCCAATAAGATCCTTCGAGGAGGTGGAAAGTTGGTTCTTGGACAAAAACAGACAACGCTTGGTGGAGGATTCAGTAGGACCTATTCCTTCTATGGTGACATGTCTGACTTCAACATGTGGAGCACTGTTCTTGAATCTGATGTCATTGAGGTTAGTTAATGACCTTTTTGGATATTTAAACATGGTGATCGTTTCTCTGTCAGGTCACATTGGACCAACGCTTCCAATGATAACATTTTAGAGGACTTTATATTTTTACTTGTGATAACTCAGGAACAGCGAAATTGCAAAGTCGATTCTCTCACCTTTCATTGTATCCAATTTTGGCAGGAGTTTGTGGAAAATCGTGGCTGTGACAATGGTTGTGGTAACCTTGTTTCCTGGGCTGAATTTACAAATGATCACATTACAGATGTAGATGTTGAAGACGCTGATAGTGTTTGTGGTGAGTGGAAAGATCTATGCCTACTGATATCATGCCTCTTCTTTTATCGATGAGACCAAGGATTCAGATATACCCAGACCTTAAATACTATAATTGTATGAGAACAGTTAAGTTCTACTGTTCAGTTTTGTTCTGGGATTATTGTTTGATTCTGAAAATTAAACGATTAAACATTAACAACAACTGTTAAGACTTTTAGGAGTGTACCACTAAATAATTGGTACCATATAACATATGACTGAAAATCCTCAATGTATTACCTTGTAGGACTCATGAGATAGAAATATATGAAAGAATGAGCGATGAAAATCAGGAATTCAAGGGATACTGGCATTGAAAGTCTACAGAGTCTGATAGAATTCCTTCGTTGCAAAACTACTATGTGACAATGTTCAATACAGTTTAAGAATCATCTTAACGAATAAATATATACGTGCTATGAAACATTAAACGAATCTTAGCAAATATATAAAGTTAAGTGAATAAGCCAACATAATACCAAAAAAGCTGCAGACAATATTTTTCCATGTGAATATCGGTCATTGTCTTATTCAACCTCAGAGCCAAGAGCCACAGAATGTGGACAAGGTGACCTAGATGATAAAAAATGGACCTTGGAAACATCGTCATCACAGTTCAGCTATGCAACTGTTAGGCAAAAGATTCCTACCATGTCAGCTGTTACTGTGTGTATGTGGGTGAAAAGCACAGATTCATCGTCTAGCAAATACCTATATACCTATAGAACATCCAATGTAAACACCGGGAGCATCTATTTGTACAATCCAAACAACCTACAGTTCTACATTGACAATTCTGCTGGTACAGCGAGTAGCACAGCTATTAACTATGGGATCTGGTTCCACATATGTCAGACATGGACACAAGAGAGTGGAAAATATCAGTATTTCAAAGATGCAAGACTTCGTTATACCAGCACTAATTTGAGAACTAACTATGAAATCCAGGGAGGTGGTACTCTGATAATTGGACAATGGCAAGGTTCCCAGGGTGGCACCTTCTCAACAGCGTATGGTTTCAATGCTGAAATCACCAAGTTCAACATGTGGAGCGACGTTTTAGATATTGAAATGATCGAGGTAATTATTTCATACAACCGTATACGATAGTAATATGCATTTCTCCCATGCCTGTTTATTTCCTTTTAGTCAAACATATGTATACATCAACCTCTATAATTTTTTTTATTACAGTCTGTTACTGTACAAAGAGTGCAGATTTTCATATTTGACTCATAGTATTAACATTGTGAAACATAGTAAGGACAAGATGGGGTGTTATATATATTTGTTGGGCGCATGACTTTAATATATCAGACATATCAGATATATCTGGATATTTAATATTTTAATATCCAAAAGTATCCATTGCTGTCACAATACCTTTTAGTGTAGGAATCATTATGAAATCTGCATTTCATATAAAAAGCATGACAAATTCCTGATACTTTACTGTTTTCTCTCTGAGAATTCAGTATAAAAAAGGTACTAATATTTCACAATATATTTGATAAGTGACATATTATAAAAGAGAAAAATGACAAAATATTTTTTTGTTTGCATTGATGCTACTATTTTCCTTTGTGCTGTAGGTAAATTACACAACTTGCATTGAAATGATATTTGCAGTTAAGTTACATCCTATTGCAAATAGATTTTTTGTGTAGTACGCTGATCATGTTTGGTGACAGAGGACATTGGATCTATAACGTTGTATCGATTTGCGTCAATGTCTTACAGAACATGTATGAAGAGCCCTGTGGTTACGTTTGTGGTGATGTTGTTGCATGGTCCTTCTTCAGATCCGATGACTTAGCTGGCATTGAAGTTGATGATCATGGTCTGCAATGTGGTATGTATTTACCCTGGCATCATAAGGAATCCGCATTGAAACAACTCTGAAATTACCAGATCTGCTCATAAATTCAATTGAATTTCAGTCAGAATGTGTAATCCTCTGCTGATTAACGACCTCTGCTGTGAGGTATGCTTCACGATATAATTACGGTTCGAAATGTCTCTGCACATGAAACGTACCTCAATCTAGATTTCCTGACAGAAGTGCACTTTATGCACCTTTGAATTTTGCGATATTTCTATTAGATTACGAGAAATATGCAGTCAAGAAGCAATCGGACTAAAAGAAACCATTATTGAGCTATTTTCAAACAATAAAATTCTGAGTTTGGAGTTAGTGTACTAAATCTACTAAGGACGATCACTTCTGAAAAATATAAATCACATACATAATGTATGGTCGTGAAATATTTTGGTTTAGGATATTTGTAATCACTAGGCACACTCGAATATGCTTCACACGCTAAATTGTGAGAACAGAATCCAAATAGAGGTTATAGTTTACTGCACTTTGTAAACTCTATACGTGCTGCACACGCTACATTATGTGAACAATATCCAAATACGAAGAGTTTAGAGTTAACAGTCAGCATTCTGAACGAGCGAACAAAGACACCTTTTTATTATTTGATCTTTTCACAAATGATTAATTTTGGAAAATATAATTGTGCTCTGGTGAAGAAAATAGGCAGTGCGAATGAGACCAAAGAGTTGACAAATTTTTGTAAGGACCAATTTAATTAACTTTCAGAGTTTTTGTGGCAAAATATTGATTTTGATATATCGTCATAAAAGCGATGTAGTAAATTTAATAGCGTGTAAAATAGTAAAATATGTATACAGTCAATTATTAGAGAAAATCAAATTCAATGTTGCTTTCTCGGTCATTTACAATGGGGAATTAAAGGGATATAGTCGTCGGAACTGTGTTCAAAGGTCGTATGGGACCCATACGACCCATGGCAACAGTGTATCCAAGGCACAAGAGTGATTGATGACAGTTAAAACATGTCTGTCATAATCTATCATCCTATAATTTAAATATTGCAGCTATGATGATGAGATACATCTTGGTATCGTGCACGAAATACATTGTTTGTAAACAAGAAACTCGCACAGTTCCGACGACGGTATCCCTTTAAAGTTATCAAATTGATCCAGAATTATGAGGCTTTAAAGGGACAAAGTCGCCCATTTTCCATGAATTTTGTTTGATATGAGATACAACATATATTGTTTGACAGGTTGAAAGATACTGAATGAATGGGTGACCATGCATATATTCGACCCTGGTTTTAGACAAATTAAATGAAATCATGGCAAAAATGAATTAATGGTCATGACCATTAATTCATTTCTCGATGGTTTCATGTATCGTTTCTA
Organism: Ptychodera flava; assembly: GCF_041260155.1. Taxonomy (NCBI): domain Eukaryota; kingdom Metazoa; phylum Hemichordata; class Enteropneusta; family Ptychoderidae; genus Ptychodera; species Ptychodera flava. Next base: position 1,552,366 of record NC_091940.1, on the reverse strand, counting down.
AAACGGGGGTCAAATATATGCATGGTCACCCATTCATTCAGTATCTTTCAACCTGTCAAACAATATACGTTGTATCTCGTATGGAACAAAATTCATGAAAAATGGGCGACTTTGTCCCTTTCACTGACAGAGAGTTTTATGATTCATGTAGGAAAGAATTTTAGGTTCCGAGATTTATTTTTTGCAGTACGAATAACTGACAACGATGTTTGAATAGTTGTGATAAAAAAAATATGACGACGAAAAATAATGTTGGATCTATGTTGTGGACACTGATGTCCTCAAGCAAGTCAAAAATGAATTTTAAAATGTTTGTGTTTTTGTTTCATCTTACTTCAGAAAAAGAGGAGTTGCTGTGTGATGAAGGACCCCTTACGAATAAAACATTGACTTTCGACAGTACATCAGAATTTACCTATGTTACAGTCAACAAAGAATTCAAAGACATGTATTCCTTCACATCGTGTTGGTGGATGAGAACCAATGATGTTTCAGGTCAGGCCAGAGCTATCTTCAGCTACTTTGCAGTGGGAGACAACCCTGGAAGTATTTTGGTGCAAACAGCAAACAATTTGCGAGCCGCTATCAAGAGCTCGTGGGCTTCTCCATCTGGCGTTTCAGTGACGTATGGCGTCTGGCATCACGTGTGTGTCACATGGACGATGGATGGTGGCATCCACGAATTTTATAAAGACGGGAGCAGAGTGTACACACAGCTGAGTGTTAGAACCAACCAAATGTTGCGTGGTGGTGGTAAACTCGTTCTTGGTCAACGGCAAGGAAGTGTTGGAGGAAGTTTCAATAAGGCTTATTCATATATTGGCGAGCTATCAGACTTTCATATGTGGAGTGAACAAATACTAGCATCCAAAATCCAGGTAACCCTTAGTGAATGACATTCCCATCTGAAATACAGGTAGAAAGACATGCAGAATGAATCTCCTTCTACGAAAATGAAACAAATCAATCACTGTTCACAATTTTTGTGTCGATAGTGTGAATAAACGATACTATGACAGAACGATGGAAGAATTTCCGATAGGGCGACAAAATAACAGAAATTAGAGTTAAAATCAAGGTATCCACGAAAACATCAAATTGTGATATGTAAAAAGAAAATATGGGAAGATTTGACAAATACTCATTTGAGTAAAATGGCAATTTTGCAATATTTGGCAGATTTTAATATTGTAGACATAAAAGCGACCATCTTTTCTCTATTAAAATGTTCACCCTGCACACATTATAACGTCATGTTCAGAAAGTTAACTATGTGTTCCAAAAGACGTATTTTTCACATTTTTGGTATGCAACATTTGTACAAAGGTCAACAGAACCTCTACACTGTAGTATTCCAACAACAAACCCTACTAATAATCTTGGGGACAAATAATGTATTGTGTGTCGGCAGAGTGAGTGTCCTGAATGCGAAGTACTTGTCTTTCAACTTCTTTAGAGCAGGACATAGTAAGCGTGTATTCCTTTTGTCTCAGTGTATCGAAGAAACAGTGAAGCTGACGGCTGACTCGCAGCGTGTTTGCAAGGTTATATCTGATTGGTCGATTGTCACTATTTACAGCAACTTAGGGAGTTTATTTGTATTATTTCATTATAACGGTACGATTCTGCCAACCAATTGGATAACAGCTGCGAAATCGCTGCGAGTCGGCCCGAAGCTGAATCAAATCTCAGCTGAATTTTTGTTGTATCACTGTGCCACAGGCGTTTGCAGAGAATCGTGGATGTGAAAATGGATGTGGTGATTTAATCGCCTGGCCTACAATATCTCTCTCCGAGCTCACTGATACTGATGTGAACGATGCGGATTCTGTTTGCCGTAAGTTAACATTTTACACACATCTGCAGAGATCTCTAGTAGCCAGGTTTTAATGTAAAAAGGCAACGTATGTCGTGCACCCTTCCGCTTACATTCAACATACTCCATTCTGAAATGTTTCAGCTTTTATCAGTTCATCTTTCTTTTCAATTTGATCTCAGAATATCTCAGTTTGGGGGATTATGCCAAGCTATATTTACTCTGTTGCGGAAGTTCATACATTCATACATACGTCAAGATATCCCCAAGGCGACCTGAGCAAAGCTGTTCTACGCATTAATCTAAAAAAAATCATTGTGGTTATGTACAGTCCGTACAGCTTCCAACTTGTCATATCAGGACACCTGTCATCAGACCACATATTCTCACCCTATGTAAACGTACAAATCAATAAAACATTGGACGAGCTGTGTATAAGGAGCTCCACCAGTTTTCTGTCTATACTGTCCTCTATACAATACCTCTCTGACAACTTCTAAAGTACTGTCTGAGCGTGCTTTTTATGAGTTTACTTCATTGCGGTACTCCAATGATTTATATATGTGTCACGTGACCTTGGCCGCCATACTGGATTTTCGAAAAATATCAAATTAATCTTTAAAAATCTTCTTCTCCAGAACCACCCAACCATGAAACTGAAATTTCGTTCATATCATCCTTTGTTTGACTACTATCAAGTTTGCGAAAGGCATACAGATCAGTCACGTGATTTGCTGGCCATATTCGATCTCACAAAAAAGCTATAACAACCACAAGATGACATTAAAAATTCTTCTTTACAAGAACCAAAACACCATTGAAGCTCAAATTTTGCACATAGTATCATGCGTACAAATACTTTCAACTATGATAACTGCTTGGGCCCCGCCAACGCTGCTTGCAGCTGTAATTATATATTATTTTTGAACAATTTGTGATTTGCATTGTGCCTGGCTGTTAGTAGATTTATATGTTACTCCTGTCAGCTTTACTTATTTATTCCTATAAAGAAGCGTTTGAATTCTGAATCCGAGAGACCTCTTGTTAGTACCGCCAATTGTGGATGTACCGGTAGTAGGTTTAAGGAGGATTTCATATTTTTAATGGATTCTAAGGTCTATTATTCTCCCTATTGGATCTAGCAATTATTTTTGATCCACTTTCAATGATGCACAGTTTATCAGATGTCTGGTGGCATCCCACTTCTGTCGCCAAGTTTCAAGCATCTGTCGTCCATCATTTTCCTTTTTTGGCTTTTTTTTTTATTTTGAACAATGCAGACCTTCACATACAATACATTGCTGCAGGGTCCAACTCCATCGGTATTCGGTATAATATTGCTGGGAAATTGTAATTCAAAGTTTTGCAACTTAGTATAAAATTTGTAAATTGAATTTTAAGATTTTTAAAAATTTTGCCTTCAAATTCATTCTCCCCCGAAACATCAGGTCTGATACCCTTCAATTTTTTTTGCGCTAAATTATAGGGAAGATCTTACTAAGCTAATGCCAAATGATCTGAAATTTGCATATTTTGGTTGATGAAATGTGATAACAACCCCACTGTCCTTTTAGGTTGATCACTTTTAATCAATAAAATAGCATAAAATAATTTTTGTATGTTCCTCTGTATCATTTCAAATCTGTTATTTGTGCTTTTGTTAGAACCGAGAATCACAACGTGTGAAGAGCAGTCCCATGGTGAGTTTCAGGACAAGGTTCTAGAGCTCGAGAACTCAGGGGACTTTTGCTATATGACGACTTTTCAAGCAATGCCCTATATGACACAATTCACGATGTGTTGGTGGGTCCGCAGTACAGACACATCGTCATCAAAATACTTGATGACATACCGCTCCTCAAACGTGAATACTGGCAGCATTTACGTGTACAATCCAAATAGTGTTCAGCTGTATGTCAATAATGGAGCAGCTACTGCAAGTGGCATTGCTGTCAACTATGGTATATGGCATCATTTGTGTATGACTTGGAATGGAGCAGACAGTGGTAGATACCATTATTACAAAGACGGAAACATGAGGTATACATCTTACAATTTGAAAAGTACTCAAACTATTCTTGGTGGAGGCACTCTGCTAATCGGCCAATGGCAGGGGTCTGTTGGAGGTGGTCTCAGTAAATCCTATTCTTTCAACCATGAAGTTTCACAATTTAATATATGGGATGAAGCCATGGAACAAGATGATATATCTGTAAGTTTTACATATTTTTAAATGTTTCGTCACTGACTTTCATGTATCTATTTCATTATCAGAGGTGAATCGCACAAAGTCATACAGCTTTAATACCACCGTGATAAACTGCACAGTCGAGTTTTACAGCGTCTACAATACACCTGTTGGTGGTTAGTTGTGGTTCCTACTACGATGTTACATAAGAGATGTTATACAGCATATGTTCTATAAACCAACATTTTGTTGTGTACCTCTTTTCAAATCATCTATTCCCCTCAATCGTATCATCGCAACTATCATAAACGAATTGTTAATATTTTACACTTCGACTTACTCTTTCAGCTCAAAAAGAGGTTTTCTTCATAGTTCTCTTGGACCATTTTCGAATGACTATTCTCTATGTAATTATATTACTAGTAGTAGTAGTAGTAGTAGTAGTAGTTTTTCAAATATCTTTATTTCACATAGGTCCCTACATACTAAAACTGTAAAAGGAAATTTTTACATTGCCAAGAACCAAAGGAAATATAAGATACAAATAAAAGAAAATCACTACAAAGTGATGGTCGGCGTTGAACAGAACACGTCATGAATGACAAAAGTAAATGTCAGCAAGAAAGACATATCTTAAATCAATCACATAATATTTCAAAGATGACACAACCTAGCGATGGACAGAAGCAGGGAAGTTTCTTAAATGTGAAAATTGAGTTGACCATCATGAGTAGTAGTAGTAGTAGTAGTTTAGTTTCCATCTATTATCAGTCATACTTTTTTATTTACCTCACATGTGTATGCCCTTGTACGTCACTTGACCTGTATACTTGTGCACAGCAAATGCAAACATAGCATGAAGGGGAGTGTCAAGTGTTATTCAATGTGTGAGCATTGCACTTGAGATTTTCCTACTCGTCTTACACGAAGACTGTTATGATATCTGCAAGTAAAACTGCTTCCTAATCCTTAAATAATAAGGATAACAAATTTCTATAAGACTTTTGTTTACAGAGCAAATATGTACTTGGATTGTCTAAGAGGTGTATTAAAACTGATATTGACAAACCAACGAAACCATATCTTTTCAGGCTTATATGTTTTCATAAATAGTAATTTACATATTCATTGCCTTCCAGTGTCCCATTCTTTCATATAATTCTATTGCCAATACGTAAAATACATTGAAAAACGTTTTTATAGATGTTCGTAGACCTCTAATTGCACGAACATCATTACCCTAAAATACCATTGAATAGAGTGAATAATTGAATACTTATTAAGGAGCAAAGACTAATGTTGCTTTGTTCTACCTCTGTTTGCCAAATTTTTGTTACCTAATATTTTCTTCTCGTTTATCATTCAATTTTACTTTGGAGCTCCCTGCATCTCTTCTGTCTGTTCACATACTAAATTATACATAATTAGATAATTATTCCATCAAATGTAATTAAATCCACCAAAAATTTTCATCTCATTTATAATGCAGGTGATGGCAAACTCTCCCTGTGATTTGGTCTGTGGTGATGTCGTATCCTGGGCATTTTTCCGATCTAGTGATATCTCTACAGCTATAACTTCCCAGGAATCGGACATACCGTGTGGTAAACACTCATTTATCTCTTTACCTTTCAGAAATGAAATCATATTCAATTAATTTACCTGAAATCATGTATGCACTTGTTTCCTACCACTTTTTAAAGCTCCTTTGACGATTTTAGCCATACATTATATTTTATATTTAAAAAGTCACTATTAGAACTCTTAGTAGCATACGCTGAAATTCATAACATTTTTAATTGGAAAGAGATTCGGAAATGTCGATGTGCAGCCTTACATACAATTGAGAGCTTTCAATGAACATTTTGTAGGAAGTGCAGATACAAGTTGTTAAAATGGTTCGTACCGTGTTTGTTTCTATGTCTTTTTGACGTACAAAGGGTCACGATAATCACTGTATCGTCACTGAGGAACTTCACACTGGAGACCTGGACATTCGTGGAAGTTAAGATACAGAACGTGACTTTGGTGTGGAATAAAATATAAAAATTGAAATAGGATTCGGTAGAGACATTGTGTAAGGAAATGGGCCGTTGTTAATTCTCAAATTGCATCGTTACTGCATGTTCAGGTCCTGAGGAACCAGTATGTTCTGGGGGGCAGTTTGAAGACAAGATAATGACATTCGACAGTACATCTGAATACACCTACGCTACAATTGACAAAGCCTTCAGAGATATCTGGTCCTTCACAAGCTGTTGGTGGATGCGAACACAGGATACCTCTAGTTCTTATCACACAATGATGAGCTACTTTGCACTTGGTGATAGTTCAAGTATCCCTAGCATTTCGGTAGAAAATCCCTACAACATAAGAGTTGGTATTAAGAGTCAGTGGGGCAGCAGTTCTGGAATTGCAGTCAACTACGGAATGTGGCATCATGTGTGTGTCACGTGGACGTCAGATGGTGGAACCTACCAGATATATCGAGACGGTGGTCTGGCCTATACACAGTCTGGTTATTCAGCCAATAAGATCCTTCGAGGAGGTGGAAAGTTGGTTCTTGGACAAAAACAAACAACGCTTGGTGGAGGATTCAGTAGGACCTATTCCTTCTATGGTGACATGTCTGACTTCAACATGTGGAGTACTGTTCTTGAATCTGATGTAATTAAGGTATGTGGCCGGGCGATATTCAACTAAGTTTACTTTAGTAGCCAATTTCATTCTTTCGTCCCTTTCTTATGCCATTTGATAAGTTTTAAATGTATGCATCTCTTACTTGCAGATTTCAATGTTTTGGAGATTTTAGTACTTGACACCTGGTCAGTTGAATAAATAAATCGAGGGCTCGAAAGATATTAAGCTACGTGGCTTTAGGTATATATCATGGTAACTAGGTTGAATTGATGAGAATGGTCGACAAGCGATTTTTCACAACCGTTAACTTTCCTGATTCCAAATTTCAATGTGTCCGGAAGTCCTGCTCTACACATTTAAATAAATTTGAATATCTCTATTAAGTTACAAATCTAGACATAACTTAATTTATCTTCTTATCCACGATTTATCTTCGGTCTTGACCAGAAAAAATTAATTTCTTACGTGCAACATTGAACGTTTACTTCTGCCTTTTATCCGCTGAAATCTTGCCGCTGCTTCAAATCTCAATCAATCAGAGTAAACAATACATATACGATGAAAAGTGTCTCAATCTTGTTTAATCATTTCATCCATGAAGGAGTTCGTTGAAAATCGTGGATGTTCAAACGGCTGTGGTGATCTTGTATCATGGGGAGACTTTACCGACAATGTTATTGAAGAAATTGATATTGAAGATGCCGAAGCTGTTTGCGGTACGTCATCGTGTTTTGTACGTCAAGGGTCAAAACCGTTTCCCAAGTCAATATCAATAGTTGGCAGAATTTTGGCCATGAATTGACAATTTTTACAACCAATAGATTTTCAATCCATGTGGGTCGCTTTAATGAAGCCCTGTAGTGTTGATAGAGCATTCTCGAAATGGTCATTTCATCAATTTAACTTTCGCATTTTTACATTCAAACTTTTTAATATCTAATATGATCTTTGGCGTTATAACATTCATAACAGTCCTTGGTGATGTAACAGCGTATATAAAATAATATACGGGCATAGTTGAACCAATTCCTTAATAATAATTCTCAGATAACTTTTGCAGTTGAAAACTAGTTTGTGAAATTCCAACCAAAATCAACAGGGAAGAGAAACAATTGTTGTTTTATGTTAGTCATTTTACTGATTCAACATTATGGTTGACATAAAATTTTGTTGATTGATTACAAATATTCCCATAAATTGTTTATTCTATCTGGACCAACAAGAGAATTTCTAAAACTTTTATATTGAATGAGACTGAACAGCGCTCAAACATTGAGATATGTATACAGCTATTTTCATGTTGAATTGATACAATGAAATTATTTCACCCATGAATAGATTTTAGTTGTTAGAGACAATTTAACGATAGACATGACAATGAGTATATTATGCTTTCAGAGGAAAGAGCAACAACATGTGGGAATGGAAAACTTGATGATATGAAATGGATATTGGAAACATCTTCATCGCAGTTCAGTTATGCCGCTGTCAGACAAGAAATCCCTACCATGTCAGCTGTTACTGTGTGTATGTGGGTGAAAAGTACAGATTCATCGTCTAGCAAATACCTATATACCTATAGAACATCCAATGTAAACACCGGGAGCATCTATTTGTACAATCCAAACAACCTACAGTTCTACATTGACAATTCTGCTGGTACAGCGAGTAGCACAGCTATTAACTATGGGATCTGGTTCCACATCTGTCAGACATGGACACAAGAGAGTGGAAAATATCAGTATTTCAAAGATGCAAGACTTCGTTATACCAGCACTAATTTGAGAACGAACTATGAAATCCAGGGAGGTGGTACTCTGATAATTGGACAATGGCAAGGTTCTCAGGGCGGCACTTTCTCGACAGCCTATGGTTTCAATGCTGAAATCACCAAGTTCAACATGTGGAGCGACGTTCTTGGTATAGAAGCAATTGAGGTATGTCGTCTTTGAAAGAATATACAATAAATAGTATATAATGTGTTCATCAAGGAAATGTTTGATGATTTTAATGCTGAATTAGATATATGAGCAATGTATAACCTAAAGTTACGTTGTAAAAATTGTTACTTTATCGTTTTAGTATACTTTGTCGTATATCCTTTCATCTACCGATATAGGGTATCGTTCAAGAACCGTGCGGTCACGTGTGTGGTGATGCCGTTTGGTGGTCGTACTTCAGATCTGATGATCTAGCGGGAATTGAAGTTGTCGAACATGATCTTCAATGTGGTAGGTAGTATTACTCTGAATAAAACTCTGAGGTGTTGTAACGAATAGTAGCCCAATAGTTTCCCCTATTAGTCGAAGGGATGGATAATTTTCAATTTGCATTTCTGTCCGACCGATTTGAATAAATTAGAATCAAAGATTGGACTTTCTTGGTATTAATTGTCCTTATATGTTTAACACGTTTATGTGAATATTTTCAGAGGAGGAAGAGTTGGTGTGTTCGGATGGTCCATACACTAACAAGACATGGTCATTTGACAGCACGTCAGAGTATACGTATGTCACAACGCCGGCTGAATTTCAAGATATATATTCTTTTACGGCCTGTTGGTGGATGAGAACCAATGATGTTTCAGGTCAGGCTCGCGCTATATTCAGCTACTTTGCAGCTGGAGACAACCCTGGAAGTATTTTGGTGCAAACTGCAAACAATTTGCGAGCTGCTATTAAGAACTCATGGGCTTCTTCATCTGGAGTTTCTGTAACATATGGCGTCTGGCATCACGTGTGTGTCACGTGGACAATGGATGGTGGTGTTCATGAATTTTATAAAGACGGTAGCCGAGTTTACCAGCAATCAAACGTACGAACCAATCAGATGTTAAGAGGTGGCGGGAAACTCATCATCGGCCAGAGACAAGGAAGTGTTGGAGGTGGTTTTAACAGGGCTTATTCATACATTGGTGAAGTATCAGATTTCAACATGTGGAGTGATGTTTTATTACAGTCTAAAATTCAGGTATGAACCGCTTAGTCTCGGGGAGAAACGGTTTATTCATGTTTAGTACTAACATGTTTTTTCTAATATAAATCGACTTACGCTCAAATGAATATGCTTTCTAATCAATCATATATTACATTATTTTGTAAGGTGTAAGTTTCTGGTTCTTCAGTTCCACAGAAAGCTAGGTGAAACTCAGCTGCTTGAACGATTTTTTTTATAATGTACAGGTGAAGATGGAACATTTGTACATCAGTTTTTCAGAATCTGAAGATATGGACATCACAATCAATCAGTCGATCAATCAATAAAGATGCTATGATATAACGCGCCTATATCCCACCGGGGGAAGTGTGAGGCGACAGAAGGCTTTATTAAAGTTTATGAAAGTTTCCATGTTAGCAGATTGGACTTTGTACATTTAATTAAGTTTTCAAAATTAGTGATAACCCGAGGGACCGACCAAAGTTGATGAAAGTGCTCTGTAAATTGGTGATGTAAGCATGTGATAGTCTCAAAAGGAATTAATCCATAGTGAATATTGTTTGTGTTGTTGATCATAATTTCTATAAAGTAGCAAATTTATGGCAATGTTTTCCATTTACAGACAACTGCAATATCTACTAAAACACGCAAGCATTTTCAATTCATATGTGTTCTTTATTGTCTATTTTGTAAGGATGATGGTGGCAAACTGCAGTTTTTTCCGTGTAACTAAAACATATCCTTTCAGAATGCATCATGTTCTTCAATGTTATTATTTCATTAATGTTCTATTAAATTACCTACCAAATGTGAAATCTGAAATTAAAAAAATAGGAACCCAAAATATTTTCAGATCCTTCACACCGAGATGCCAAATGCTCGCTCTACTTCTTCCAGAAAAGTCAAGTTCCCCCTGGAATTCCTTCAACCCTCCCCTCCAGTGTTTTGAATACAACCCTAGGAAATCTTCAAATGACATCTAAAGAGTATTCACCTTATCATACTATGTGTGATAAAGTACACTGAACTACCAAAGTGTTGTCGTTCACAATGTGGTTTGTTAGTCCCCACGGACACCGTCCGGGGGGACTTATAGGTTTGGTCATGTCCGTGCGTCCGTGCGTCCGTCCGTGCGTCCGTCCGTCCGTTCACGCAGATATCTCAGAGACGCCTGGAGCGATTTCGTTCAAACTTGGTACAAGGATAGTACCCTACCTCATACAGATGCACGTCGATTTGTTTCACAATGCGATCAAATTTGGCCGTGTTAGAGGACTTTTTAGTTTTCACCTCCATAGACTCCCATGTATAAGGCAGTGTCCATAGACTCCCATGTATAAGGCAGTCCATAGACTCCCATGTATAAGGCAGTCCATAGACTCACATGTATAATGCAGTCCATAGACTCCCATGTAAAAGGCAGTCCATAGACTCCCATGTATAAGGAAGTCCATAGACTCCCATGTATAAGGCAGTCCATAGACTCCCATGTATAAGGCAGTCCATAGACTCCCATGTATAAGGCCAAGAAAAATAAAAATTTAGTTTCTCATCGTATTCATATTGCAAAAAGGATGCAGTGGTCAACACAGTTTTTAGTCCCCACAGATAAAGTCCAGGGGGCTCATAGATTGGGTCATGTCAGTCCGTGAGTCCATCCATGTGAGTCCATCTGTTCACGCAGATATCTCAGACACTTTGACAAAATGTCATGTGACCTTGGTGACCTTTGACCTCAAATATACATATTTGTCCATAACTCAGTAACCACAAGTGCTACACCTTTCATATTTGGTATGATGGGACACCTTATGACGCCACATATTGTACCTCATTAATTATGTGCATATCTAATTTTGAGCGAGCCAATAGAGCTAGAGGTCTGATTTTTGGTATATAGGGATAACTTAGCAATACAATTTTTTTGACAAAATGTCATGTGACCTCGGTGACCTTTGACCTCAAATATACATATTTGTCCATAACTCAGTAACCACAAGTGCCACACCCTTCATATTTGGTATGATGGGACACCTTATGACGCCACATATTGTTCCCAATTAATTATGCACATATCTAATTTTGAGCGAGCCAATAGAGCTAGAGGTCTGATTTTTGGTATATAGGGATAACTTAGCAATACAATTTTTTTGACAAAATGTCATGTGACCTTGGTGACCTTTGACCTCAAATATACATATTTGTCCATAACTCAGTAACCACAAGTGCTACACCCTTCATATTTGGTGTGATGGGACACCTTATGATGGCACATATTGTTCCCAATTAATAATGCGCATATCTAATTTTGAGCGAGCCAATAGAGCTAGAGGTCTGATTTTTGGTATGTAGGGATAACTTAGGAATACAATTTGTTTGACAAAAGTTACGTGACCTCGGTGACCTTTGACCTCAAATATACATATTTGTCCATAACTCAGGAACCACAAGTGCTACACCCTTCATATTTGGTATGATGGGACACCTTATGATGCCACATATTGTACCTCATGAATTATGTGCATATCTAATTTTGAACAAGCCAATAGAGGTAAATGTATGATTTTTAGTATATAGGGATAGACTATAGGATAGAAATTTTTTGACAAAATGTCATGTGACCTCGATAACCTTTTACCTAAAATACACGATTATGTCAATAAATAAGTAACCACAAGTGCTATGTCCTTTATATTTAGTAGGATGGGAGACCTTATGACAACATATGCTTTACCTTATTAATTATGCCCATATATAATTGTGGGCAAGCCAATAGAGCTAGAGGTCTGAATTTTGGCATATATGGATTAATTAGCAATACAATGTTTTTTTTTCAAAATGTCACGTGACCTTGATGACCTTTGACCTTGAATATGCATATATATGCATAACTCAGTAACCACAAGTTCTTTACGCTTCAATTTTGATAGGATAATAGACCTTAAGATGTCACATCTTGTACCTCATTTATTATGCACATATGTATTTCTTGGCTGGCCAATACAGCTAAAGGTCTGATCTTTTTTCCAGATTTAGAACCATAACTTAGACATGCCTCTTGTTTCAAATTGGGAACAATGACATAGACCTATGTGTCCATAGATCTGAACATATACACTCCAGTGATACTTCTTAATGACCTCATTTCCCTGCCCCATCAAGACTAATACTCCTATTACAAGTGGGGACTATGTCATTGTCAATGACGTTTGTTATTGATTGTTTGTACATTATCGATCCATTACAGTACTTTAAAGTTACCCCGGGTTAAATAGGAAAGCCATGTCAATGTGGAGCTACAATACTCGTAAAGTGTCCAAAGAGATGAAATAGTTTTATCTCATACAGTTAGAGCAGTAGGACTCTATAGTTATTCCTCGTCTTTTGATAAACAATGCAGCAGTACAGAGGTTGATGGACTCAAATTTAAAGCATTCACTGATTATGTGCAGTAAAAGCATTGGGAAAGGGTGAGCCTTCTGAAAAAACTAAGGTCATAGTTGAAATTTTGTAATAAAGTCTCATCATTGCTGGTTTGCTCGGTCAGTTTTAACATTTTTCAATTTTAGGTTGCTTCGTCGGTTAAAGTATATATTTCACAAAACTATACTTGGTGATGTTCTGAACTATGTCTTATGATTGTGGATGATAAATAGCTAAGCCTGATTGACCGATATATCTGTTGAAACCATGTTTTCCTTCAGGTCACTGCATGCGGATCCCAAAGTTCTTCATTACGATGATGTAATACACCAAGTTTTCGTTTGAGTTCCAACCAACAACGTACGGCACCCGGTCGCCAAGCAGAGATACAACAGTCACAAATACTCAGCCAATTCCCCACTCTCAAAACAGAGTGGTTCAGTAACCGGGCTAAAGTTGTTACAATCTTTCCGACTGCTACCCCTCCACACTCTGTTGAGTTTGCACTCACATACTCGCTATGTATGATGTATACACAAACTTTATCAAAGCTGTGAATGAATGTACAATTCTGTCCACCAGCAGAGCTATCAACCTAGTGTAGACAATAGTTTTCGATCGGGTTTAAATCCACGATATTTAGTATGTTTGAGTTTGATTCTGTGTTGTAATTTCTCCTTCTGTTGGCAAGAATCATTTCCTGGATTTCGCTGCTGGAGGTAATTAAATTATTTTTATTCTTGCAGGCCTTTGCAGAGAATCGTGGTTGCGAAAATGGTTGTGGTGACTTGATTTCTTGGTCTGAAATAACATCGTCTGCCCTTACTGAAGTTGATGTCAACGACGCAGAATCAATGTGTCGTAAGTCTCCATTGAACCAATAGCTACAAATGGCCTTTTACAACCACTAGTACAGAAATTTGCGAGAAATTTGCGAGAAATGGACACTTTCTTGCTGTATTGCGAGAAGTAAGCGAGAAAACACACTTTCTTGCAATCAAGCTGCGAGAACTGTGCTTTCTCGCATACATCTGCGAGAAATTGAATTCTCGCAATCAATCAGTGAGAACTATGTTTTCTCGTTCTGCATCTGCGAGAAATTGTGGAATTTTTGTGAAATGCTTACACAGGAGAATACAATTTCTCGCAGATTCAAAGCGAGAAAACAAATTTCTCGCTGACTGATTGCGAGAATTCAGTTTCTCGCAGATGCTGGGCGAGAAAACACAGTTCTCGCCAGCTGTTTGCGAGAAAATTAAATTCTCGCTAAGTTATTGCTAGAAAGTTATGTATTCTTGCTTACTTCTCGCAAAAAGCGAGAAAGTGTCCATTTCTCGTAAATTTCTCGCAAATTTCTGTACTAGTGAACGTCATTCACTAATTGCCTTCAAAAACCATACAATATAATCCATCAACTTAAATTCCACTGCAGTGCATCGATAATGCGTCACGAACAATGTTTTGTTGTCTTGAGTTTATTGTACTAATGTTTTTTTATGTTTTTTCAAGAGCCCCGAGTCGACTGTGAGAGTGGTGATGCCGGAGAATTTGAAGATAAGGTTCTTGATATGGACAATACCGGTGACTACAGTTATGTGTCAACGTTCCAACCAATGGCTGATATGACTGCATTCACTATGTGTTGGTGGTTACGAAGTAGAGACACCACATCTTCAAAGTACCTGCTCACATATCGCTCTTCTAACGTGAACACAGGTAGTATCTATGTTTACAACCCAAACAGTGTTCAACTGTACGTTAATAACGGAGCAGCTACTGCAAGTGGTTTAGCAGTCAATTATGGACTATGGCACCATTTGTGTATGACATGGAATGGGGCAGATACCGGTCGCTATCACTATTATAAAGATGGCAACATGAAATACACTTCTTACAATTTGCGAAGTACCCAGACCATTCTTGGAGGAGGCAGTTTGCTCATTGGTCAATGGCAGGCATCAGTCGGTGGCGGCTTAAGCAAGAGTTACGCATTTAATCATGAATTCACAAAATTCAATATATGGAATGAAGCTTTTGACCAAGAAGCAATAGCGGTAAGTCTTCTTTAGCCCTTGTTACATGTCTTTGTTAAAGGTTACTGTTTGACAATTAGATTAGATGTTTTTTTACCTGATCCTTTGTACATTTTTTTCCCAATCTCCCAACTTTTCTTTTTGTCAAGCCTTCTTTAAAACCACAATTATGAATGGTCGCAGAGTGAACACAGTGTCTCGCCAGATCCCTTCTGTACAATGTTACGCAACCTTACGGAGCGATGGTACTGTAAATTGTGCAATGCTAATCATCATGTATGTAAAGTGAATTTACTTCAATATCAATTATGGGGTTCACATCTAGGCCCAGGGCCGGCCAGAACTAATCCGGCAGAATGTGAGAAGATAAGCTAATCTTTTGTCCGCGTTCACATTACGTTCAACGCTGTCCTAGCCTAGATCATTTGGTAGCATCTAGCCGACCTTTGATCTTATACAGGTCAAAATACATTCATCAGATACATTCCAGTTCCTACATAGAAAATCATGTCATCCAAAATCAACCTTCAAGGGCCTAATCAAAGGCGAAACATTAAGGTACATGAGGACATGTAACAATGAAGAAGACTTCAACAACAAAGTCAAAACATTTAATGAAAAGCTATTACTGCGAGAATATCCACAACAAGAAATATCAAACATCAATGCGGAACAAATTACGCTACACGAAGAACACATTTAAATCACAAACAAACGCACAACAACAACACAATTTGATATTTGCTACCAAATATAGTCCACACATCAAAACAAAAGACATCAAACAAGCACTCCTGAAGAACTGGGAAGAAATAGAAAAAGACCAAACACTAAATAATTTATTCACGATGAAACCGATCATCGCTTACAAAAGAAATCCAAACATTGGCGACACACTCATAAATGCACAAGTACACAATCTTAGAGAAACGACCGAACAAAATGAAACACAACAAACTGACCTAAACATAAGTATTCTAGCCTCCTTGCTAGACGAACAAAACACTGACAATAATTAAACCACGAACAGTGAAACATAAATCTAAGGAGAGCAATCTCCAAAGAAAAGCGATTGAGGAAGAAACCACACACTGGTTTCGAAACGTAGCGCCAAAGGATCACCCTGTCATTCGACAGCCAGATTACGGCTACGTCTCCATGGCTTATATCTACACCAATAGCCAAATACACAAAATCAAACACATGAACACAGAGAACGAAAAAATAGTGTAGGCGATGTGTGCAGCCGCTTTCCCTTTATTACAAACGCTGTGAGATGATATTGTAGGCGATTCGATCCTTGACGTGCCGTCCATCAGATTTTTCACCATATATTCGTTCCAATGCCTAAGAGACACTTGATTTCTTCCGTAGCCCAGTTGACTCCTCGACTCGCCATGTCTAAAATGATACTGAATCGTCGAATAGGTCAAAGACTACACTGCATGTCAACTACAGAGGGCGTCAACTGGGACCTGAGTCGGACAAAACGCGTTCACATACGCTGTTTACTGCTCGGCCAGAGACCTGGGTCGGCCACAAACCACCCCTCTCGACTAGGACAGAAATTGTCCGGACAGTGGCCGGCCAGAAACCGTTCACACCTATTTTTTTGGTCGGCCACGAACCTGGCTAGGACAAGGGCCTAGTCTTTTTTGGCTAATGTGAACGGCCCTAATGTATCTCATATGACAACAGAGGTTTAACTTCTTTCTACATTTTATACAGGCAATGGCGAGTACTCCATGTGAGTTAACATGTGGTAATGTAATTTCTTGGTCGTATTTCCGTTCGAGTGACATCTCAACAGCTGTGACTGTGAAAGAGTCTGACATTCTTTGCGGTGAGTTTAGTCTATATAGACCTAAGTTCATAATTTGGTTTGTTTCCGACAATAGACATCATTGTCTGTTTCCTGTTCATGTGTTCTTCCAATTGATTGTAGGCAGTGTTTCAGCCAGCTTATGCTTGCGTGGGGACACTGTGACCCATAGTAGGTCTGAATGGGGACAAATTAAATTTTTGGGGGACATGTAATGTATTTCAATAAAACAACACAGTACAGTGTCATTATGTGTCATTATGACCTGGTACTATATTTGGTGTTCAATAGGCAAAACAGGTGAGTGCATTAACGGTCAGTAGGCCAATGGTGTTGTGCAAAATTGTGCCAACATGAAACTTGCAGTATCATTAAGTTTACTGCTACCACGTGGTATGCACATAAACTGTAGGGCTCCCCCTAAGTCACCAAGATGATTAACCAACTCATTAGCCAAATCAAAAATCTTGTAGCCATTTTGAACAAATTTTAGGCAGTTTATGATCTCAAGTGTGGCAACAACTTTCTTGGTATTAAGGAGTTCTTCATTTTTCAAATCAAAATGTTTGTTTTACATTAAAGAAATATTTGTTCAGTTTTTATTGCATTAATTATCTGTGTTTTTATGACATTAAAGTGATAGAAATATTTTTTCATTTCTGGTGGTAAACTTTTACCACCAGAAATAAAATTAGGTGGCAATTCTAAAAATCAGGTAGCAATGTGAAGTGTATATTACCAAAGATACAGAATATTTCTGTAGCATTCTGTCAATGTTCACAGAATGACAACTATAATACATTTAAGCTACAAGCTCCTAATGTGGCAAATTTATGCAGTTTTTAAGTCATGATGAAAATTTTGTGAGCCACACAGATAAAATTTTCCATGCAGAAGAAAGCATTGGCAATGTAGATACAATTATTGTGGTGTTTAAGGCCCTGGTGTTGTGTCATAGTTGTGATCAAGCAGGCTCAATGGCATCTTAAGCATAAGTATTTTTCTTGAGACAAAAATGGTTTGGCCAAATCCAAATCCTGTAAAACAATACACAATATTGATATTGTTCATTTAATCTCCCAATGTTTTAGAGTAATCATTGTTTCAAAGATTATGATAACATTTTAGCCCAGAAATATTTTCATTTATATTTTGATATCATCAAGAAATGTCTAGTGATGTTCACTATTATATCATTAAACTGGTGGAATCTGCAGAAATATTAAAATCCCTTAGAATCACACCATTTCTTGTATAAGTTATAGCAGTTTGAAATATGCCAAATGGACAATTTTAATAGCTCTACTTTTGAATTGTTGCTTTGATGTTTAGTTACCATGCAAAATTGCAGCTCTCAAATGTGACGATTTGAAAATGAATATGCTTACTGCAAGTACTGTTGAAAATTTCCCTTTGCCATGACTCTTAATAAAGTATAATTTAAAACTGACAGTCAAGCTAAATGCCATTTAAATTGGAAGGCACCAAGAAATTTCTTTTTAACATAAGATTGTACCTATTGGCCCTCCCTAGGTGGTTTCTTTTGAACCATAGTTGTGTACTTAAGGGGTCTTCATTCATGACATCACGTGAAATGACCCAGATTTGACCTTTCAGAAAACCTCAGTTTTTCTCCTTTTCACTTGTACAATGACTCTGTTTGTGAAAGTTTCCTTAGAAATTATGGTTTTTACTATCAAACTGAGTAGCTGCAGGCCAAAGTTTGATTCAAGCAATGTAGATAAAACTTGAACTTGAACCAAGCCTCAGTGTATTCATTGACATTGTGCGTTTGTGATGTATTGTAGTATTATACAGTCGTACAGCAACAGTGTTTGTTTTTACCAGGGGATTTGTAACTTTGTAGAAAGGAGAGTAAACTGTTACAATACATTGCAACTTTGTAGGAAGGAGGGTAAACTGTTTCAACATCTTACAACATTTTATTGTTAGCCGTAGTTTTCTGTCCAGGAGGCACGTCTAAAAATTCAATAGCCACTAAAATATGGCCTACTCAGATTGCGTCATGGTGACCCACAACGGTTATTTTATCGGGACAAAACAAAACAAATTGCGTCAAATGTCGCAATGCTGCACGATGGCTGAAACACTGCGTAGATATAATATTTATTTGCTACTTTTTTAAAATATTGACATAATTTTTCCTATTTTTAGCCCCTGAGGTACCAAAATGTACGAATGGGGAATTTGAAGATAAGATCTGGAGGTTTGACAGTACATCTGAATACAGTTACGTCACACTTGAGAAAGAAATACGTGATATTTGGCAATTCTCTTCTTGCTGGTGGATGAGAACGAAAGATACCAGCAGTACCAATCATGCTATGTGGAGTTATTTTGCAATGGGCGACAATAGCATTGGTAGCATTGCGGTTGAAAACCCATACAATCTCCGAGTTGGTATCAAGAATAGCTGGGGCAGCAGTTCAGGCATTGCTGTTAACTATGGAATGTGGCATCATGTGTGTGTCACGTGGACATCAGAAGGCGGTGTTTACAAAATATACAGAGATGGTGGCCTGGCATACCAACAAAGTGGCAAATCCACAAACATCGAATTGAGAGGAGGCGGAACTGTTGTAATTGGACAAAGGCAAACTACGCTCGGCGGTGGATTCAGCAGAAGTTATTCCTTCTATGGAGACATTTCTGCTTTCCAGTTCTGGAAGCACTTAATCGATGAAGATGATATCAAGGTAAGATATATGAGCAAATGTGTAGCCGCATACTTTTTATGCTGTATTATAACCTTAGCCTAATGGTTCTCGTAATTTTGCACCCTCACAAGTTCGTCCTTCAGAAATACGTAACAAAACAATACCATTGACAACGCAATGTGTCCCTGAAAACAGCATTGATAATAGCATTAGGCCAAAGTAAGTAAATTCTTTGTTTTGCGTCCACTCAAAATCCTAAAAGGTACGCGGGTAAGCGGCTAAAAAACACACACAGAAAATTTAACACAAAATATGTTTGCCTTTATTGGACAATTTTTCTCAAACCACATGAGTACTCCTGTCACAGTGTGACACACTGTATGATCACTGTATGCATTTTCATAACAAATGGATCAAAATAAACAGTCATTCTTTGACGTTTGCTTTTCTCTTATTAGTTTTAGATTTCTTTCTTGTGCATTTAAAGTGTCCACATGTCAATACCATTGCACAGCAACTTGACAGCCTTGACAGTTTGAGGAATGGGTACACTATAACAGTATACGGTAGCAGTCTCTTGTCCTCAAGTTCTTGTACGTTTTTTCAAGTTTCTTGTAATGTCTATGCTCTGATGGAATGTCATAGTTTTGCTGAAAGGTGTCTATTTTGAAAGAAAACACCAAACAGATTGGGTAACTTGTAGCCCCTGCATTCAATTTTAGAAATATGGAGCATCAGAGAGAAGAAGAAGTTGATGATATAATTGACAAAAGTATTCCCTGTAGCTTCCTGGGGACCATCCGTAAAACCAGCACCTTTCCTTTCCATCAAATAAGAGAAAGCATTTCGCAATTGTCAGTCTCCACACACAGACTCATCAGACCCAAATTTAGGTGGAAGCTTCACATCTATATTCCTTGCACTTTCAAAGTACCACA
Organism: Ptychodera flava; assembly: GCF_041260155.1. Classification (NCBI taxonomy): domain Eukaryota; kingdom Metazoa; phylum Hemichordata; class Enteropneusta; family Ptychoderidae; genus Ptychodera; species Ptychodera flava. The sequence continues at coordinate 1,531,891 of NC_091940.1, read as the reverse complement.
CCCCAGATTTATTGAACATATGAAGTATCATGGCATAAATGGAAATATTCTACAGTGGGTCAAAGCATGATTGACAAATACAAAACAGCGAGTAGTCATAAATGGAGCATCATCTGAATGGAGAATACGTCACAAGTGGTGTCCCAAAGGGTTCAGTTCTTGGACCAATACTCTTTCTAATCCACATCAATCATACTGGCGTTGCAATTAGTTCTGAACTCAAAAATTTACTGTAGTGATCCTGAAATTCTACAAGCTGATTTGGACAAGCTACAAAAAATGAGTGAACACTGCCAGACGCATATTGGCTACAACAACCCCTTCAATAAATACTCAATATAATGAATATTTCACTGGGACGTACAACTGAAGAAAATGATCTACTTCATTCTACCTTAAAACCTTCAAGCAAATGTGATAAGTTTGCAAAAAAAGCAAACAGAATGCTTGATCTAATCAAACGATCATTGTCGATCAAATAAAAAAAATGTCATCTTCGTCTTTACGAGCAACTTGTGAGACCACAGCTCGAATATGCAGTACAAGCTTGGTCACCATGGCTACAAAAGGACATAAAAATCTTAGCACGGCAAATAATACCTAAACTCCGACACTACAATTATCAAAATAGACTTAAACAACTAATTTAAAACACTTGAACAAAGAAGAATTCGCGGCGACATGATTCAACGCTATAATTAATTATCAAAGGCCATGACCATTGTAACCTTTCACTTGATTTAGCAGCTGACTCGAGAACTTGAGGACACTGTCCCAAATTTCATAAACTAACCGTTCGACTTAACACAAGAAAGTACATTTTCAGCAAGAGTTGTGGACACCTGGAATAAATTACCAGCCGATGTCATTAATGCAGAAAGTGTGACCTCCGAGAGCAGCTACGACCGCCTACTACAAGTTTGAACTTTCACAGAGGGATTCTTATATACTTTCCATACCCAAACTGAACAAAAAAGTACGTAAAGGCCTTTCGTTTACAGGACTGATCACTGGTTTAGTTTTTGTTTCAAGTTAAAATGGATGAATTAACCAAATTTTTGGCAAACCTAAAAGATCAATTAACTAGGATAGGCCTAAAAACTTTCTGATTTTTTGTCTGCCATACTCTCTGAGTCGTGGTACCCAAGGCCAGTCGGCCGACTGAATCTCTCTCTGTTCAAGTCCCGATTGCTCGCAGTGACCATGCCTTCAAGTTGCCGTGCAAAGGTTTCCTCTTTCCTGCTTTCATCCATTTTTTATCGTGACGACAAAGCCACAACAGGCAAAGCAACAACAGACAGCGAAAACGTGAGGCCCCGGCGTAAGGTTGAGAGTATCGACAGGTGTAAATGTGTAGAGAGTTCTGTTTTACGTCACCGCATGGTCCATTAGTGAAATCTGACTGCCATAAAGGAGTGTTCCGTCGCAAAGTTAAAAGCCACGACTTGTTTTTTGCAACAAAATAGCGCCACCAACGGTAAAATTTTAAAGGAAAGTTTGTGTTTTTTTCCGAAAAATCTCCAAAAACCTAGGCGCGCGCGGACGCAAAACAAAGAATTTACTTACTTTGGCCTTACTGCCTTAGCACAAAGTACAACTTTTAATAACTGTTTTTACATAATAGCGTTGCATGCTGGATAAGTAGTAGCATAGTGGCAATAAAAATTTACATTCTGATCACCAAATTAGATATTTTTACATATAAGTGATAAAGAATTAATTGAACTGTCATACAATGTCAGGGATTTGTCGAAAATCGTGGTTGTGAAAACGGCTGTGGCAATGTTTTATCTTGGTCTGAGTTCACCAGTGATCATCTAACCGAAGTCGATGTTGAAGATGCAGAAGCAATCTGCGGTAAGTGGAGTATTTACTTTATGTTTGCAGGGTTTTGCTATCTACATTGCCATACACTACTAATTTAAACATATATCCCAAGAATATTTATATTGCATTCCTAACTATGTATATGTAAATGATGTCTTACTGATTCAACATCATTATTCAATGTTTTTTCAATTTCTGCCAGATTATTACCTTTTGCCATGATTATAGAATCGTCGGCATACATTTCAATTGTGTTGTTGACAGCTAAAGGTAAATCATTAACAAACAATATAAAAAAAGGGTCCAACTATACTACCTTTATCAACCCCAGTAGATATCAGTAAAGCATCAGAAATTTGACTTGAAAACACACAACTTGTTTCCTATTTGATAGATATGAATGAAACCAGTTTATGGATGTTATATCACAATTATAGATTTCCAGTAGTTTAAGAAGCTCATCATGGTTCACCAGGTCAAAAGCTTTGCGTAAATCTATAAAAGTGACACCATTTAGATCACCATTATCCATAGCCTTAGACCAGTTTTGAACCAATTTACATAAAACTGTCTCATATGAGAAACCTTTTCGAAAACCTGACTGTGAGTCATTAACCATAGGTTTTAAGAACCTGTATAAATGACTATGAACATGTTTCTCAAATATTTTTTTAAACACACCAACTATTAAAACAAACCTATAGTTTCCACGATCTTGTAATGATACAAACTTATCCAAAAGGGTAACTTTTGCTCCCTTCCGCATATCTGGAAACACGCCTGTTTTTAAGCTTAAATTATAAATGTAGCATAAAGATCTACCTATAACATTCGAAGATAATTTAACGATTTTAGGACTTATCTGATCAAGTCCAGTAGCTTTAGCTGTAATAAAACTAGATAATTCTTTTAACACAAATTTCTTGCTAACTGGAGGGATTGTAAAACTCACATCTGGACCCAAAATGATTTCTAAATTTTGTAAAATCTGTTTCTCAATCTGTAAAGTCTGTAGTAAACTGATTCACTACATCTGTGAAAAACCTATTGAAAGAATTTGCTATTTCCATTGGATCTGAAATATCTGATCCCTCTACTTTCAATGAAGCGGAGCAAGTGTTTGACTTTTTTGGCACTAGATACATGTATTTCCATAGCTCTTTAGTATTTGTATTGTTTTCCTCTAGGAGTGATCTGAAATAATCAATTTTAGCCTTTTTAATCATTTTATTAACTTTCTGTCTCCAGATTTTATATTCACTATGACTTTTCAATGCCTTAAATCTATCTCTAGTGTGAATGGCATTCAGAATATCATCAGACAACCATTCTGGTTGCATTGGTTTTTTGACACGTTTTTCTCGCCACGGAGCATATTTATCCAACACACCAATATACATTTCATACCAACTTTCTAAATAATCATTTGGGTCATCGAACACTTCTAAAACTGACCATGGGAGCTCATCAAGCTCCCTGATAAAATTTGTTTTGTCAAAATTTTTGTAGCACCGAAATTTAATTTTGAGTGAAATATCTTTTCGGGCTACATTTTTTTTCCTGTCTAATGGTAGGATAATGATCGCTCATTCCTAAAGTAGGTATATTGACGCAACGAACGTACTCAGCATTTCTTACATAAATATGATCTAACAGTGATGCTGAATCATCAGTTACTCCAGACTGGTTGGTTGGTTAATAAGTACGTTGATCCAACTGAAAAGATGACATAAGGTCACAAAAATCAGTGTTGACCATCTTCCAGTAGGTCAACATTGAAATCCCCAAAAATGATCAATTCCTTATTTTCGGCATATACTTTTTTCAGTAAAATCTCAAATTTGGGGATCCACCATGACAATTTTTGGAATTGTGGCCTATACACCACCCCAATAATAATTCCCAGTGAATTGGGATATGTCACTTCCATCCATAAAGTCTCTAAATCTGGTTCATGAAAGTTGTCTCTAACCTTGTGAGGTGTTGTTGTGTTAACATAGGCAGCCACCCTACCACGCTGTTTATCTATTTGCCAATCTTTCTGCAAAGGAGAATTATATCCTGGAATCAATAAGCTGGCATTACTAAATGAATCGTTCAACCAGGATTCTGATATACACATGATGTCAACATCTCTCTTAGGGTTGTCCAGATACGCATGTTTTAATTGGTCAAGCTTTCCCTCTTGCAAGCCTTGCACATTCCAATGGCAGATTTTTAAACCACATGGAAGTTTCCTGCAAATTGCTAAAACTCAGTAATCGTTTGTCAGATTTGGTTGAAACTTGATATGCAGGTTCCTTTAGGTATTCTAAATTAGGTGTGTACAACTTTTGATGAATTTTGCATGTTTAGCTCTCATTTAGTACACCAAAGAGAGCTAATCGTATAAGGTGAATCATTTCATTTGCATCTCATTTACATGTCGTCTGTGTATATGTAAGTGTATGTATGTCTGTTAGTCCGTCCAGATCAAAAACTCCTAAATCGCAGCAGCTACCAGCTTAGTATTTTGTGTACAGGTGCACCTAGGGGTGGAGATGTGAATTTGTTCAAATGAGCATGTCAGTGTCAAAAATATGCAAATGAGGTAAAAAAAGGAAAAATGCTGCAAATTCCTAAAACTCAGTAACCGTTGGTCAGATTTGGTTGAAATTTGATATGTAGGTTCCTTTAGTTATTCTAAATTAGGTGTGTACAACTGAGGATGATATTTGTGTGTTTGTATTTTTGGGTAATTGTTTTCAGATTTTTGTAGAAAAACCTTTTTTACTGAAACAGCTTGTCCAATTGCTTTGAAAATTGGTATCCATGTTCCTCTAGATGACCTCAGTCAAGTTTGTAAAAATTGTAGTGAATTTTTAGCTCACATTTTGTTATACCAATGTGAGTTTATCGTATAAGCTGAAGTCGATGGCGTCTGTATGTATTTGTATATGTATGTATGTATATATTTATGTATGTATGTAGTATGTATGTATGTACGTACTTACAGTATGTCCGTCAACATCAAAAACATGTAAACCGCTGCATATTTCAGCTTGGTATTTGTGTGTGAATGCATCCTGGGCTGTAGATGGGATTTTGTTCAAATGAAGTCTGCATTGCCAAAATTATGCAAATGAGCTTACAAAATGTGAAAATGGTTAAGAATTAATATCCCGAGAACCGCTGTTTTGATTGCTTTGAAAATTTGTGTGCAAGTACCTTAGGTAAACCTTATACAGTTTTGTGAATATTGTGAAGATATCCTTAATTTTGTATTTTTACTGAATTTTTTGGTGACTTTTAAGCGATGAATTCGTTTCTTCAGTAAAAAAGCTTCGTGCTTTTCCGATTACTATATGTGTGTGTACTGTGTCTGTGTGTGTACTGTGTCTGTGTGTCGTCTGCTCCACGCACACCGTGTTGTTCGGTCGCGCACAGAATTGCAACATCTAAGTCAGTTACTGTGACCAACTCTTTTGGGTTGGAAGCAGTGGCCGACTGGTTTTGTGTGAGGCCTATCAGCTAGGCGATGTTGCCGTGAGTGTGTGGGGGTTCGAATCCCGTTTGGGTTATAGCAAAAAATTTATATTCTTTAACCTGAGTGGACAGTATTGCTGGTGGATATTTACTTGTCCCCGAGTCTGTCTGATAGCTCAGTAAAAAAGCTTTGTGCTTTTCCGATTACTATATGTGTGTGTACTGTGTCTGTGTGTGTACTGTGTCTGTGTGTCGTCTGCTCCACGCACACCGTGTTGTTCGGTCGCACACAGAATTGCAACATCTAAGTCGGTTACTGTGACCAACTCTTTTGGGTTGGAAGCAGTGGCCGACTGGTTTTGTGTGAGGCCTATCAGCTAGGCGATGTTGCCGTGAGTGTGTGGGGGTTCGAATCCCGTTTGGGTTATAGTAAAAAATTTATATTCAATAAAGTTTGTATGTGCGATGTGTGATAGTGAGCATGCGTGCGTGAGTGCTTCATGAACTCTACAACGTGTCAGGCGGTCTCAGTCAGAAAAATGTAACAACTTAGCCGGCTATTGAACCACTCTTTTTTGGGAGTGGAGATTTAGCCGAGCAGTTCTCTCTGTGGCCTCTCCGCTAGGCGACTGATGTCGTATGTTGTGGGTTCGAACCCAATTGAAAACTAGTCGTATTCTCATTTTCAGTAAAAATTCTTCTTCTCTGAAACCGCCAGCCTAATCACTCTCCAATTTGGGTTGGATCTTTGCGAGGGTGTTACTCTTCTAATATGTTGAAATTATTACAAAATTGGGAAAATTACTATTTTGGAGCAAGTTTTTCATTTTTGATCAAAAAATCTTTAACAGTATTTTCTTTTTAAAACCCCTGGACAGACAGCTTGGTACACAGACGTACAGAGATGACAATAGTTAGATACGTGGAAATTGTCCTGAAATATACAAATTTGTATTTTTAAGACAATATTGTCATTTTTGGTCAAGAAAACTTGTTCTCAAAATTACTTTTTTGATAGCTTTGTAATTAGGTATTAAGTCCCGAGGGATGTTATTAGATAAATTTTCTGCTCAAAGTGTTGGGAAACCCCAAAATTTGTATATTTTAGGTAATTTTCTCAGTTTGTGACCTTAAATGACCTACACCAATCAAGGATATGTTGTGAGACAGTTTTGAAGGCTGTGAACATAATTTTGTCATATTTGGTATCAATTTGTAGGAAAAGTTGATCCAGAAAACAAAGCTGAGGTGAATTTTTTCATTGCGGACCAATTTTTGCAACTCTTCTATGTAAGACATACGAGAACTGATGAGAAATTTGGATCCAGGATAATTCCAGATGTTGTAATCACCGCCCACAGTGGAAGGCATTTCACTATCTGTAACTAACTTAAGTGCTATTTACATTAGAATGATAACACTCATGTCATTAACTAAAAAGTCCCAAGATTGTAATTACATTTCCTGTCATCTGGCGTTATTTAATACCAAGGGAAGGAACATTTGATATTCAGGAGGGGGTAGGGTCTAGAAGATTGATGAGGTAGCATTACTTTTTTACCAGATCCCGTGTACATTTTTTTACCCACTCCCACCTTTTCTTTTTATCAAACCTTCTCTGTCTATTTTATGTTGTTGACATTTGCTTATGTATTTAGGATCTGCTTCTCCCATTGCTATAGAAGTTGATATGCATGTTCCTAAAGATGACCTCCAGTACCTAAGTTGGAGACCTTATTTGCTTTTGTCATTCTTGCTTTTCCTGGTTTAAATATTTCTTAAATGGACCAATTCAAACCGAATGTGAGCACACTGTCCTTGACGGTATTTTTGTATTTTTGGGGTGATTTTTTTTCAGTTTTTAGTCAAAAAATCTTCTTCTCTGAAACAGCTTGTCTGATTGCTTTGTAAGTTTGTATCCATGTTCCTTGGGATGACCTCAGTCAAGTTTGTAAAAATTGTGGTGAATTTTATGTATTGATTTTTGGGCAATTTTCCCAATTTTTGGTCAAAATTTTTTTCTCCAAAAACTACTCATCTTGTTGCTTTTGATATTTGGTATACAGGTTCATAAGGTTGATCAAAATGTGAAGTATTCAAATTCTTATGAACGTAGGAATTTTGTATCTTTTCAGCAAATTTTGTCATTTTTGGTCAAAAAATGTGTTTCTCGAAAAGTACTTGTTTGATAGCTTTGGCATTTGGTATACATATTTCTAGGGTTTATTGAAATCAGGAAATAATCTGCAATTTTGTGTTTTTTGCTATTAGCGCAAGATGCGAGGTATAATGATATTCAAATATGCAGATTACATTAATGAGCATTGTTTCGGTATTAAAATTCTATGCTAATGACCCTTAATCAATGTGGAATATTCATGTACCTCTCATCTTGCATTGTATAGTTTTTTGGAGCAATATTTTGCTATTTTGGTAAAAAAAATTGTTTCACAAAATGTACTTTTCTAATAACTTTGATATTGAGTAGAAATATTCCTATGGGTGATCTTAATTTCATATGTTCAAATTATATCTTTTTTAATGACATATTTTTGCAGCTATTTTTGCCATTAGGCCAGAGAAAAAAAAAATCTTGTTCATCGGATTTTTTGGACCAAGTCCCAGGAGCGGCGAGCGAAATTTTTTTTTTATTTTTTTTTTAGGCCGAAGATAAACTCGGCTCTCTGGCATTTTTGCACAGATGCAGACAAGGCAAGATAATTGTTTCCCTTTTCACCAGAAATATCTCAGACAAGAAACACTAATAGGCCTACTGGTAACTGAATTCAATACTATATTTCCCAACAATAACATAGGCCATTACATTCACAGTTAGTGTTTGCACAACATATTCTGAACATTTCAACATTCTCTCAGAATAAAACTGAAATGTACAGCAAATCACTGAAATTCAACAGTTCAGTATTGTCCTTAAATATTGTCCTGGTTGGACCTAGCATCTGAGTTTTTTCATTTTACTTTGGCCCCATGTTGTGGCCTCTTTACCACTGTCTATATATATACATTTTAAACACTGTACTGTGATCGGAGTGAAGTTATATAGTCATCATTCAGATCGTACTTTAACATCGACGCAACATGTGTTTTGTCATTGCCGTACATTTTTATACTTTCGATGCAATTTTCATTCAATCGGATGCACCGTCCATCTGCTGTCACGATCTTGTTGAACAAATCGCCGAACGTAATATCAGGACAAACACTGAATAGCGTCTCTGGAACTAACTGTTGGCCATCACGTCAAATGTTGGCGATCAAATTAATACTCATGATGTGACATGTACTAACCTTTACAAAACGAGCAAATTTCTGGCCAAATCGACCCACTTTGCGTCGTGATTCGCCAAATTCAGACGTCACAACAACGTGTTGGCGGTCAACTAAGTCCGAACACGTATGAAGTCTCATTCAAAATCCCGTGCCCGCGAAAATCCTACACAGTGTTGGGCGCCACCAGCGGCAGTACTAAAAATATTTGTAATGCGGAAGTAAGAATTTGCCGCGATCAAAAAAAAAAATTATAAATAATAATATGGGTTCTTATATAGCGCACACATCCACAAGTACATGTGGTCAAGGCGCTTTACAATTATTATTACCCCTGGTCACTGGACCTAATATGATACCACTCAACTCCCTTGGGAGCAAATAACAGCTCACATGTGCAGCTAATAAGCACAGCAGGGCTAAACACACACATAACAACCTCCATCCTAGCAGGTACCCATCACTCCTGGGTGGGGAGAAACAATGAGGAATAAAGTGCCTTGCTCAAGGACACAACACCACAGCCATGCCGGGGCTCGAACTCGCCGTCCTTTGATCGTGAGTCCACTGCTCTAGCCACTTGCCCATGATGCCTCTGCCATCTGTCATAGTATATCTTTATGCACACATTGTTGATACCAAGGGGTGGACCATTTGATATCCTGATGGGGGTATCTGGAAGATTTTTGAAGAAAAAATATTCCCTGCTAATGTCAGTGAAAAATGAATCTGCCAGAAAAGGCTTGACTAAAAGAAAAGGTTGGAGAGAGGAAAAAATACTGTACAGTGGATCATTAAGAAAAAATTGATTGTCTTAAACATTATCACATAAGTAGAAAGAGGACAAGAAACGAATCAAATTGATTTATAATATTCAGTCTGAGTGCCTGTATATATAACTATTTTATCATTACTCCAGCTGTTTGTTACATTTTTATCACTCTCCATGAGCCAAGGCACACTAGGGGGCTAATGTCATCACTGCCAGTCTGTGTATGTCAGTCAGTCTATATGTCCATCCATCCGCCAGTCTTTCTGTAGACCATTTTTGTGGAACTCATAACTGAATAATTTTCACATTAAATGTGACCAGCTTCAGAATGCTTAGATGGCTGTCTATAGTCCAAGCGAATCTTGTAGGCGTTGATAAAAGAAAAAGAAAAAAATATATGATTTTTCATAATCTGCAATAGTTACATTGATAAGAGAGTCATTACTTTATTATTTGGTACGTATGTTAGGAGGAACAATGTATGTGATATTATGGTTGAAAAGCATAAAAAATTGGTATACATGTATTTTTGAATGTTTAACCGATTTTTGGTCAAAAGTCTTGTTTTCAGGAATCACATGTCAGATACCAGGTATCAAATTTGGATTTTAAGTCAGTAAACTTTGCTGCTTAAAACCCTTTTCCTGCCAGACAGTATCACTTCCCCATCAGCCAAGTCAGTAAAAAGCGGTATTGAGCCAAAACATGAAGTATTTTCATCCACTTGGCTTGGCCTGTTATAGCATCTTTAGTCCAAAAAAATTAAGTTTACAGTATTTATGTTTTCAACAGCTTACAAATGTACAGTATTGTGTTAAAATACAACTTATGGAATATGTTGTGTTTCATTAATTTTAACTATCTTGACCTGGTGGTGAAATATGGACTTGGCAGAAAAAGGGTTAATCCAACAAGGTCAGGTTATTAATCAGCAACTCTTACAACTGTGGATGTAAATATGAAAATTTTGTGTGAAAAAATGCTTTGAAATTTGGTTTGAAAGGATTTTGTTTTCTTCTATTGTCAAATTGTATATTTATGGAATTGTTTGTCTGTGTAAGTCAAGTAATGGCTTCTATACAAATCCCTGGTTTGATGCTTTGAAATTTGGTTAGAATGTATTTAAAACATGTACATATCTAATGATTCAGGGTTCTTGGTATTGTGTTTGTGTTTGGAAATTTCCCCATAAGTGAATGCTTGTTTAACTTGCTGGCAGTTTGGGACATACCATTATCATGAAGGTGTAGCAGCATCATTAACAGTGGAAGCTCTGAAGAATGCCCATTATTACATTTTACCTAAGTCTTTGATTGTGCAACCATAGATCGTAGAGAGACCAATATTGTTTACATTAATTTTATGCATTACAATATTATGAAGATCACACCTTTAGTTATGTATGGCTGATTTTATCACTAGTTATGTAGTAGGTTGCATGGTATTCTGTAAGTGTATGTGATCAACAGTTGCAAGTTGCCAACCATTTCATTCTTCAATGGACGGTGTATCAAAATTTGTTCAAATGCACTTGACTATGAATATCACAAGCAAAGGTACATAGAAGCTTTAAAATATCATGTATACACTCATCTGGCTTGCCACATGTGACAAATGTGAGCATAGTGTCATTGACGCTATTTTTTATGCAAATCGATCCATAATTGAGATCTTGTTGGTTTAATTAATAATTTTACTGATGTCGATGACTATCATTGCATTAACCTTTGTGTTAGATAAACTACCTTGGTCACAACTTGCTCCAAGTAATTTCCAGCACGCACACTTTATGATTGCCAAAATGATGCACATTTCACAAAGATAAACAAGTAGATATTTGATGAGAGCACACTCAAAATACAAGGTCGGCAAGGGTAGTTTACACACATTGTACTTGGCTTGCCTGATATCCTTTTAATGACAACTGTAATGCTCTATTTTGTTTTAGAGCAACGTGTTACATCGTGTGGAGCCGGTGAGTTTGATCAGAAATCATGGACACTGGAAACATCTTCATCCCAGTTCAGCTATGGAGCTGTCAGAAAGGAGATTCCAACAATGTCAGCCGTTACTGTGTGTATGTGGGTCAAAAGTATCGACAAAACCTCTAGCAAATACCTTTACACTTACAGAACATCCAATGTCAATACTGGTAGTATATATCTGTACAATCCAAACAGTCTGCAGTTTTATATCGACAATTCTGCTGGTACGGCCAGTGGAATAGTAGTGAACTATGGGATCTGGTTCCACATCTGTCAGACATGGACACAAGAGAGTGGAAAATATCAGTATTTCAAAGATGCAAGACTTCGTTATACCAGCACTAATTTGAGAACGAACTATGAAATCCAGGGAGGTGGTACTCTGATAATTGGACAATGGCAAGGTTCTCAGGGTGGCACCTTCTCAACATCCTATGGTTTCAATGCTGAAATCACCAAGTTCAACATGTGGAGCGACGTTCTGGATACTACTGACATCGAGGTACTGAGTACATTCTCGATGTACAACTGCATATCATGGCAAACAGATATTAACCCTTTTCCTGCCAGACAGTATCACTTCCCCATCAGCCAAGTCAGTAAAAAGCGGTATTGAGCCAAAACTTGACGTATTTTCACCCACTTGGCTTGGTCTGTTGTTGCATCTTTAGTCCAAAAAAAATCAAATTTACAGCATTTATGTTTTCAACAGCTTTCAAATGTACAGTATTATGTTAAAATACACCATATGGAATATGTTGTGTTTCATTAATTTTAACCATCTTGACCTGATGGTGAAATATGGACTGGGCAGGAAAAGGGTTAAAGACAGACAATAAATAGCAATAAATAGCACAGTTTGATTTTTGTCACCTTGAATATGCCATAGATTGCACGCATTCACTAGTTTTTTCGTGTGAATTATTTCAGAGTGGAAAGGACATTCGTGACATTCAGCTGTTCCATATACTACTTGACTCAAATTACTTGTATGTAATCTTCATATTTAATCCCATCAAATTTTATCGACAGCGAATGGTTGAAGAGCCTTGTGGTCACATGTGCGGCGATATTGTGTGGTGGTCTTACTTTAGGTCAGATGACATAGCTGGAATTGAAGTTGGTGACCATGGACTCCAGTGCGGTGAGTTGGATAAGACTCAATTCCTGCTGCATGGTAATAAACACTTAATTTTGCATAGGACTAAATACCGTTTGGTCTGCAAGATAGAGATTGGACAATGCTGAAATACATAAAAATTCCATTGCGTTACCATGTCTGCCGAGAAATCTGTTTCGACTGTGTATTTTGTACCTGATGGTTTGCTCTTCTTCTCATATCTTGAATATTTCTGCAGAGGAGGAGGAACTTATTTGTGAGGAGGGAACATTTACAAACCAAACATGGTCATTTGACAGTACTTCTGAGTTCACGTATGTAACAGCATCCACTGAGTTTGAAGATATCATGGCGTTTACTGTCTGTTGGTGGATGCGAACCAACGATGTTTCTGGTCAAGCACGAGCCATGTTCAGCTACTTTGCACCCGGTGACAGTACGGGAAGTATACTTGTTCAGAATCCAAGTAACCTGCGTGCTGCCATAAGAAACTCCTGGGCATCGACATCTTCAGTATCAGTGACCTATGGGTTATGGCATCATGTCTGTGTAACTTGGAGTTCTGACGGCGGTCAGCATGAGTTCTATAAAGATGGTAGCAGAGCCTTTACACAGAATAACTTCAATACCAACCAACTTATTAGAGGTGGTGGCAGTGTAATAATTGGCCAGAGACAATCAACAGGTGCATTCAGTAAATCATATTCATACATCGGACAGATCTCAGATTTCAACATGTGGAATGAAGTTCTCCTCGCTTCAAAATTGAAGGTGAGCATGAATACTATTAAATGTACGTAATCTTTATGTCAATATTATGTAATGTAAATCAACTGCCAGTGATGATCGAATATTTCTTTCTCTTTTGTTTCTCATTTACATAATTCTTCTTACAAATATGCTGTAACGCCTTCCTCATCCCTTTCCTGTGATTCCAGATGTTTAACCCTTTTCCTGCCAGACAGTATCACTTCCCCATCAGCAAAGCGGTATTGAGCCAAAACATGACGTATTTTCACCCACTTGGCTTGGTCTGCTATAGCATCTGTATTAGTCCCCACGGACACCGTCCGGGGGGGACTTATAGGTTTGGTCATGTCCATGCGTGTGTCTGTCCATGCGTCCGTCCGTCCGTTCACGCAGATATCTCAGACATGCCCTGGTCAATTTCTTTCAAACTTTGCACAAGAATAGTACCCTACCCAATACAGATGCACGTCGATTTGTTTCACAATGCGATCAAATTTGGCCGTGTTAGAGGACTTTTTAGTTTACACCTCCATAGACTCCCATGTATAAGGCAGTGCTCCATAGACTTCCATGTGTAAGGCAGTTCTCCATAGACTCCCATGTATAAGGCAGTTCTCCATAGACTCCCATGTATAAGGCCAAGAAAAATAAAAATTTAGTTTCTCATCGTATTCATATTGCAAAAAGGGTGCAGTGACACAGTTTTTAGTCCCCACAGATAAAGTCCAGGGGGCTTATAGATTGACTCAGGCTTCAAGTTTAAAGATCATCTCCTCCTGTTTTGACAATATTTCCTTTCTTTAATATTTACTGACGCATCTGTATTTAATGAGAGCTGTATTTTAAAGTGGCACTCACACTTGGTAACATTTTTAAAGCACATTTTTTTAATGCCAATGGTCGATATTTGACGAGGCAACTGTGCGCGGATCGCGAGATATCAATAAAAACATGTCTTCAAAAAAGTAAAAGTTTGAATTCCGGTGGCCCATCTAAAGTCAGCTTCCGAACATCGAACGTTCGGCACTGGGGCCATTGTCAACTAAGCTATGGAATATGAGTCTACGCTGACGCTGCTGTGCGCCACAGTACCACTGGCGTCGGTGATCGGTCATGGCCTGTGGGAGAAAGCTGAGTCTTACTGACTTGGCGTATAAACGAAAAACAATTTGTGTTGATTCAAC